>NC_088419.1:75362717-75647717 GCF_034236695.1 Oncorhynchus nerka
ACCATATCATACTAGTGTACTGAATGTGGGAGGGTGGCTAGTGACCATATCATACTAGTGTACTGAATGTGGGAGGGTGGCTACTCCGTGACCATATCATACTAGTGTACTGAATGTGGGAGGGTGGCTACTCCGTGACCATATCATACTAGTGTACTGAATGTGGGAGTGTGGCTACTCCGTGACCATATCATACTAGTGTACTGAATGTGGGAGGGTGGCTACTCCGTGACCATATCATACTAGTGTACTGAATGTGGGAGGGTGGCTTCTCCGTGACCATATCATACTAGCGTACTGAATGTGGGAGGGTGGCTGCTCCGTGACCATATCATACTAGTGTACTGAATGTGGGAGGGTGGCTACTCCGTGACCATATCATACAGGTGTACTGAATGTGGGAGGGTGGCTTCTCCATGACCATATCATACAAGTGTACTGAATGTGGGAGGTGGCTTCTCCATGACCATATCATACTAGTGTACTGAATGTGGGAGGGTGGCTGCTCCGTGACCATATCATACTAGTGTACTGAATGTGGGAGGGTGGCTACTCCGTGACCATATCATACAGGTGTACTGAATGTGGGAGTGTGGCTACTCCGTGACCATATCATACTAGTGTACTGAATGTGGGAGGGTGGCTACTCCGTGACCATATCATACTAGTGTACTGAATGTGGGAGGGTGGCTACTCCGTGACCATATCATACTAGTGTACTGACTGTGGGAGTGTGGCTACTCCGTGACCAAATCATACTAGTGTACTGAATGTGGGAGGGTGGCTACTCCGTGACCATATCATACTAGTGTACTGAATGTGGGAGTGTGGCTACTCCGTGACCATATCATACTAGTGTACTGAATGTGGGAGGGTGGCTACTCCGTGACCATATCATACTAGAGTACTGAATGTGGGAGGGTGGCTTCTCCATGACCATATCATACAGGTGTACTGAATGTGGGAGGGTGGCTGCTCCGTGACCATATCATACTAGTGTACTGAATGTGGGAGGGTGGCTACTCCGTGACCATATCATACTAGTGTACTGCATGTGGGAGGGTGGCTTCTCCGTGACCATATCATACTAGTGTACTGAATGTGGGAGGGTGGCTGCTCCGTGACCATATCATACTAGTGTAGTGAATGTGGGAGGGTGGCTACTCCGTGACCATATCATACAGGTGTACTGAATGTGGGAGGGTGGCTTCTCCATGACCATATCATACAAGTGTACTGAATGTGGGAGGGTGGCTTCTCCATGACCATATCATACTAGTGTACTGAATGAGGGAGGGTGGCTGCTCCGTGACCATATCATACTAGTGTACTGAATGTGGGAGGGTGGCTACTCCGTGACCATATCATACTAGTGTACTGAATGTGGGAGGGTGGCTTCTCCATGACCATATCATACAGGTGTACTGAATGTGGGAGGGTGGCTTCTCCATGACCATATCATACTAGTGTACTGAATGTGGGAGGGTGGCTACTCCGTGACCATATCATACTAGTGTACTGAATGTGGGAGGGTGGCTACTCCGTGACCATATCATACTAGTGTACTGAATGTGGGAGTGTGGCTACTCCGTGACCAAATGATACTAGTGTACTGAATGTGGGAGGGTGGCTACTCCGTGACCATATCATACTAGTGTACTGAATGTGGGAGTGTGGCTACTCCGTGACCATATCATACTAGTGTACTGAATGTGGGAGTGTGGCTGCTCCGTGACCATATCATACTAGTGTACTGAATGTGGGAGTGTGGCTACTCCGTGACCATATCATACTAGTGTACTGAATGTGGGAGTGTGGCTGCTCCGTGACCATATCATACTAGTGTACTGAATGTGGGAGGGTGGCTGCTCCGTGACCATATCATACTAGTGTACTGAATGTGGGAGGGTGGCTACTCCGTGACCATATCATACTAGTGTACTGAATGTGGGAGGGTGGCTACTCCGTGACCATATCATACTAGTGTACTGAATGTGGGAGGGTGGCTGCTCCGTGACCATATCATACTAGTGTACTGAATGTGGGAGGGTGCCTACTCCGTGACCATATCATACAGGTGTACTGAATGTGGGAGGGTGGCTTCTCCATGACCATATCATACTAGTGTACTGAATGTGGGAGGGTGGCTTCTCCATGACCATATCATACTAGTGTACTGAATGTGGGAGGGTGGCTACTCCGTGACCATATCATACTAGTGTACTGAATGTGGGAGGGTGGCTACTCCGTGACCATATCATACTAGTGTACTGAATGTGGGAGTGTGGCTACTCCGTGACCATATCATACTAGTGTACTGAATGTGGGAGGGTGGCTACTCCGTGACCATATCATACTAGTGTACTGAATGTGGGAGGGTGGCTTCTCCGTGACCATATCATACTAGCGTACTGAATGTGGGAGGGTGGCTGCTCCTGACCATATCATACTAGTGTACTGAATGTGGGAGGGTGGCTACTCCGTGACCATATCATACAGGTGTACTGAATGTGGGAGGGTGGCTTCTCCATGACCATATCATACAAGTGTACTGAATGTGGGAGGGTGGCTTCTCCATGACCATATCATACTAGTGTACTGAATGTGGGAGGGTGGCTGCTCCGTGACCATATCATACTAGTGTACTGAATGTGGGAGGGTGGCTACTCCGTGACCATATCATACAGGTGTACTGAATGTGGGAGTGTGGCTACTCCGTGACCATATCATACTAGTGTACTGAATGTGGGAGGGTGGCTACTCCGTGACCATATCATACTAGTGTACTGAATGTGGGAGGGTGGCTACTCCGTGACCATATCATACTAGTGTACTGACTGTGGGAGTGTGGCTACTCCGTGACCAAATCATACTAGTGTACTGAATGTGGGAGGGTGGCTACTCCGTGACCATATCATACTAGTGTACTGAATGTGGGAGTGTGGCTACTCCGTGACCATATCATACTAGTGTACTGAATGTGGGAGGGTGGCTACTCCGTGACCATATCATACAGGTGTACTGAATGTGGGAGGGTGGCTTCTCCATGACCATATCATACAGGTGTACTGAATGTGGGAGGGTGGCTGCTCCGTGACCATATCATACTAGTGTACTGAATGTGGGAGGGTGGCTACTCCGTGACCATATCATACTAGTGTACTGCATGTGGGAGGGTGGCTTCTCCGTGACCATATCATACTAGTGTACTGAATGTGGGAGGGTGGCTGCTCCGTGACCATATCATACTAGTGTAGTGAATGTGGGAGGTGGCTACTCCGTGACCATATCATACAGGTGTACTGAATGTGGGAGGGTGGCTTCTCCATGACCATATCATACAAGTGTACTGAATGTGGGAGGGTGGCTGCTCCGTGACCATATCATACTAGTGTACTGAATGAGGGAGGGTGGCTGCTCCGTGACCATATCATACTAGTGTACTGAATGTGGGAGGGTGGCTACTCCGTGACCATATCATACTAGTGTACTGAATGTGGGAGGGTGGCTTCTCCATGACCATATCATACAGGTGTACTGAATGTGGGAGGGTGGCTTCTCCATGACCATATCATACTAGTGTACTGAATGTGGGAGGGTGGCTACTCCGTGACCATATCATACTAGTGTACTGAATGTGGGAGGGTGGCTACTCCGTGACCATATCATACTAGTGTACTGAATGTGGGAGTGTGGCTACTCCGTGACCAAATGATACTAGTGTACTGAATGTGGGAGGGTGGCTACTCCGTGACCATATCATACTAGTGTACTGAATGTGGGAGTGTGGCTACTCCGTGACCATATCATACTAGTGTACTGAATGTGGGAGTGTGGCTGCTCCGTGACCATATCATACTAGTGTACTGAATGTGGGAGTGTGGCTACTCCGTGACCATATCATACTAGTGTACTGAATGTGGGAGTGTGGCTGCTCCGTGACCATATCATACTAGTGTACTGAATGTGGGAGGGTGGCTGCTCCGTGACCATATCATACTAGTGTACTGAATGTGGGAGGGTGGCTACTCCGTGACCATATCATACTAGTGTACTGAATGTGGGAGGGTGGCTACTCCGTGACCATATCATACTAGTGTACTGAATGTGGGAGGGTGGCTGCTCCGTGACCATATCATACTAGTGTACTGAATGTGGGAGGGTGCCTACTCCGTGACCATATCATACAGGTGTACTGAATGTGGGAGGGTGGCTTCTCCATGACCATATCATACTAGTGTACTGAATGTGGGAGGGTGGCTTCTCCATGACCATATCATACAGGTGTACTGAATGTGGGAGGGTGGCTTCTCCGTGACCATATCATACAGGTGTACTGAATGTGGGAGGGTGGCTGCTCCATGACCATATCATACTAGTGTACTGAATGTGGGAGTGTGGCTGCTCTATGACCATATCATACTAGTGTACTGAATGTGGGAGTGTGGCTACTCCATGACCATATCATACTAGTGTACTGAATGTGGGAGGGTGGCTGCTCCGTGACCATATCATACTAGTGTACTGAATGTGGGAGGGTGGCTGCTCCGTGACCATATCATACTAGTGTACTGAATGTGGGAGGGTGGCTTCTCCATGACCATATCATACAGGTGTACTGAATGTGGGAGGGTGGCTGCTCCGTGACCATATCATACTAGTGTACTGAATGTGGGAGGGTGGCTACTCCGTGACCATATCATACTAGTGTACTGCATGTGGGAGGGTGGCTTCTCCGTGACCATATCATACTAGTGTACTGAATGTGGGAGGGTGGCTGCTCTGTGACCATATCATACTAGTGTACTGAATGTGGGAGGGTGGCTACTCCGTGACCATATCATACTAGTGTACTGCATGTGGGAGGGTGGCTTCTCCGTGACCATATCATACTAGTGTACTGAATGTGGGAGGGTGGCTGCTCCGTGACCATATCATACTAGTGTAGTGAATGTGGGAGGGTGGCTACTCCGTGACCATATCATACAGGTGTACTGAATGTGGGAGGGTGGCTTCTCCATGACCATATCATACAAGTGTACTGAATGTGGGAGGGTGGCTGCTCCGTGACCATATCATACTAGTGTACTGAATGAGGGAGGGTGGCTGCTCCGTGACCATATCATACTAGTGTACTGAATGTGGGAGGGTGGCTACTCCGTGACCATATCATACTAGTGAACTGAATGTGGGAGGGTGGCTTCTCCATGACCATATCATACAGGTGTACTGAATGTGGGAGGGTGGCTTCTCCATGACCATATCATACTAGTGTACTGAATGTGGGAGGGTGGCTACTCCGTGACCATATCATACTAGTGTACTGAATGTGGGAGGGTGGCTACTCCGTGACCATATCATACTAGTGTACTGAATGTGGGAGTGTGGCTACTCCGTGACCAAATGATACTAGTGTACTGAATGTGGGAGGGTGGCTACTCCGTGACCATATCATACTAGTGTACTGAATGTGGGAGTGTGGCTACTCCGTGACCATATCATACTAGTGTACTGAATGTGGGAGTGTGGCTGCTCCGTGACCATATCATACTAGTGTACTGAATGTGGGAGTGTGGCTACTCCGTGACCATATCATACTAGTGTACTGAATGTGGGAGTGTGGCTGCTCCGTGACCATATCATACTAGTGTACTGAATGTGGGAGGGTGGCTGCTCCGTGACCATATCATACTAGTGTACTGAATGTGGGAGGGTGGCTACTCCGTGACCATATCATACTAGTGTACTGAATGTGGGAGGGTGGCTACTCCGTGACCATATCATACTAGTGTACTGAATGTGGGAGGGTGGCTGCTCCGTGACCATATCATACTAGTGTACTGAATGTGGGAGGGTGCCTACTCCGTGACCATATCATACAGGTGTACTGAATGTGGGAGGGTGGCTTCTCCATGACCATATCATACTAGTGTACTGAATGTGGGAGGGTGGCTTCTCCATGACCATATCATACAGGTGTACTGAATGTGGGAGGGTGGCTTCTCCGTGACCATATCATACAGGTGTACTGAATGTGGGAGGGTGGCTGCTCCATGACCATATCATACTAGTGTACTGAATGTGGGAGTGTGGCTGCTCTATGACCATATCATACTAGTGTACTGAATGTGGGAGTGTGGCTACTCCATGACCATATCATACTAGTGTACTGAATGTGGGAGGGTGGCTGCTCCGTGACCATATCATACTAGTGTACTGAATGTGGGAGGGTGGCTGCTCCGTGACCATATCATACTAGTGTACTGAATGTGGGAGGGTGGCTTCTCCATGACCATATCATACAGGTGTACTGAATGTGGGAGGGTGGCTGCTCCGTGACCATATCATACTAGTGTACTGAATGTGGGAGGGTGGCTACTCCGTGACCATATCATACTAGTGTACTGCATGTGGGAGGGTGGCTTCTCCGTGACCATATCATACTAGTGTACTGAATGTGGGAGGGTGGCTGCTCTGTGACCATATCATACTAGTGTACTGAATGTGGGAGGGTGGCTACTCCGTGACCATATCATACAGGTGTACTGAATGTGGGAGGGTGGCTTCTCCATGACCATATCATACAAGTGTACTGAATGTGGGAGGGTGGCTTCTCCATGACCATATCATACTAGTGTACTGAATGAGGGAGGGTGGCTGCTCCGTGACCATATCATACTAGTGTACTGAATGTGGGAGGGTGGCTACTCCGTGACCATATCATACAGGTGTACTGAATGTGGGAGTGTGGCTACTCCGTGACCATATCATACTAGTGTACTGAATGTGGGAGGGTGGCTACTCCGTGACCATATCATACTAGTGTACTGAATGTGGGAGGGTGGCTACTCCGTGACCATATCATACTAGTGTACTGACTGTGGGAGTGTGGCTACTCCGTGACCAAATCATACTAGTGTACTGAATGTGGGAGCGTGGCTACTCCGTGACCATATCATACTAGTGTACTGAATGTGGGAGGGTGGCTTCTCCATGACCATATCATACAGGTGTACTGAATGTGGGAGGGTGGCTACTCCGTGACCATATCATACTAGTGTACTGAATGTGGGAGTGTGGCTACTCCGTGACCAAATGATACTAGTGTACTGAATGTGGGAGGGTGGCTACTCCGTGACCATATCATACTAGTGTACTGAATGTGGGAGTGTGGCTACTCCGTGACCATATCATACTAGTGTACTGAATGTGGGAGTGTGGCTGCTCCGTGACCATATCATACTAGTGTACTGAATGTGGGAGTGTGGCTACTCCGTGACCATATCATACTAGTGTACTGAATGTGGGAGTGTGGCTGCTCCGTGACCATATCATACTAGTGTACTGAATGTGGGAGGGTGGCTGCTCCGTGACCATATCATACTAGTGTACTGAATGTGGGAGGGTGGCTACTCCGTGACCATATCATACTAGTGTACTGAATGTGGGAGGGTGGCTACTCCGTGACCATATCATACAGGTGTACTGAATGTGGGAGTGTGGCTACTCCGTGACCATATCATACTAGTGTACTGAATGTGGGAGGGTGGCTACTCCGTGACCATATCATACTAGTGTACTGAATGTGGGAGGGTGGCTACTCCGTGACCATATCATACTAGTGTACTGACTGTGGGAGTGTGGCTACTCCGTGACCAAATCATACTAGTGTACTGAATGTGGGAGCGTGGCTACTCCGTGACCATATCATACTAGTGTACTGAATGTGGGAGGGTGGCTTCTCCATGACCATATCATACAGGTGTACTGAATGTGGGAGGGTGGCTACTCCGTGACCATATCATACTAGTGTACTGAATGTGGGAGTGTGGCTACTCCGTGACCAAATGATACTAGTGTACTGAATGTGGGAGGGTGGCTACTCCGTGACCATATCATACTAGTGTACTGAATGTGGGAGTGTGGCTACTCCGTGACCATATCATACTAGTGTACTGAATGTGGGAGTGTGGCTGCTCCGTGACCATATCATACTAGTGTACTGAATGTGGGAGTGTGGCTACTCCGTGACCATATCATACTAGTGTACTGAATGTGGGAGTGTGGCTGCTCCGTGACCATATCATACTAGTGTACTGAATGTGGGAGGGTGGCTGCTCCGTGACCATATCATACTAGTGTACTGAATGTGGGAGGGTGGCTACTCCGTGACCATATCATACTAGTGTACTGAATGTGGGAGGGTGGCTACTCCGTGACCATATCATACTAGTGTACTGAATGTGGGAGGGTGGCTGCTCCGTGACCATATCATACTAGTGTACTGAATGTGGGAGGGTGGCTACTCCGTGACCATATCATACAGGTGTACTGAATGTGGGAGGGTGGCTTCTCCATGACCATATCATACTAGTGTACTGAATGTGGGAGGGTGGCTTCTCCATGACCATATCATACAGGTGTACTGAATGTGGGAGGGTGGCTTCTCCGTGACCATATCATACAGGTGTACTGAATGTGGGAGGGTGGCTGCTCCATGACCATATCATACTAGTGTACTGAATGTGGGAGTGTGGCTGCTCTATGACCATATCATACTAGTGTACTGAATGTGGGAGTGTGGCTACTCCATGACCATATCATACTAGTGTACTGAATGTGGGAGGGTGGCTGCTCCGTGACCATATCATACTAGTGTACTGAATGTGCGAGGGTGGCTGCTCCGTGACCATATCATACTAGTGTACTGAATGTGGGAGGGTGGCTGCTCCGTGACCATATCATACTAGTGTACTGAATGTGGGAGGGTGGCTACTCCGTGACCATATCATACTAGTGTACTGAATGTGGGAGGGTGGCTACTCCGTGACCATATCATACTAGTGTACTGAATGTGGGAGGGTGGCTGCTCCGTGACCATATCATACTAGTGTACTGAATGTGGGAGGGTGGCTACTCCGTGACCATATCATACAGGTGTACTGAATGTGGGAGGGTGGCTTCTCCATGACCATATCATACTAGTGTACTGAATGTGGGAGGGTGGCTTCTCCATGACCATATCATACAGGTGTACTGAATGTGGGAGGGTGGCTTCTCCGTGACCATATCATACAGGTGTACTGAATGTGGGAGGGTGGCTGCTCCATGACCATATCATACTAGTGTACTGAATGTGGGAGTGTGGCTGCTCTATGACCATATCATACTAGTGTACTGAATGTGGGAGTGTGGCTACTCCATGACCATATCATACTAGTGTACTGAATGTGGGAGGGTGGCTGCTCCGTGACCATATCATACTAGTGTACTGAATGTGCGAGGGTGGCTGCTCCGTGACCATATCATACTAGTGTACTGAATGTGGGAGGGCGGCTACTCCGTGACCATATCATACTAGTGTACTGAATGTGGGAGTGTGGCTACTCCATGACCATATCATACTAGTGTACTGAATGTGGGAGGGTGGCTACTCCGTGACCATATCATACTAGTGTACTGAATGTGGGAGGGTGGCTACTCCGTGACCATATCATACTAGTGTACTGAATGTGGGAGGGTGGCTACTCCGTGACCATATCATACTAGTGTACTGAATGTGGGAGTGTGGCTACTCCGTGACCATATCATACTAGTGTACTGAATGTGGGAGGGTGGCTACTCCGTGACCATATCATACTAGTGTACTGAATGTGGGAGGGTGGCTTCTCCGTGACCATATCATACAGGTGTACTGAATGTGGGAGTGTGGCTGCTCTATGACCATATCATACTAGTGTACTGAATGTGGGAGTGTGGCTGCTCCGTGACCATATCATACTAGTGTACTGAATGTGGGAGTGTGGCTACTCCGTGACCATATCATACAGGTGTACTGAATGTGGGAGGGTGGCTGCTCCGTGACCATATCATACTAGTGTACTGAATGTGGGAGTGTGGCTGCTCTATGACCATATCATACAGGTGTACTGAATGTGGGAGGGTGGCTTCTCCATGACCATATCATACTAGTGTACTGAATGTGGGAGGGTGGCTTCTCCATGACCATATCATACTAGTGTACTGAATGTGGGAGGGTGGCTACTCCGTGACCATATCATACTAGTGTACTGAATGTGGGAGGGTGGCTACTCCGTGACCATATCATACTAGTGTACTGAATGTGGGAGGGTGGCTACTCCGTGACCATATCATACTAGTGTACTGAATGTGGGAGTGTGGCTACTCCGTGACCATATCATACTAGTGTACTGAATGTGGGAGGGTGGCTACTCCGTGACCATATCATACTAGTGTACTGAATGTGGGAGGGTGGCTTCTCCGTGACCATATCATACAGGTGTACTGAATGTGGGAGGGTGGCTGCTCCATGACCATATCATACTAGTGTACTGAATGTGGGAGTGTGGCTGCTCTATGACCATATCATACTAGTGTACTGAATGTGGGAGTGTGGCTACTCCATGACCATATCATACTAGTGTACTGAATGTGGGAGGGTGGCTGCTCCGTGACCATATCATACTAGTGTACTGAATGTGGGAGGGTGGCTGCTCCGTGACCATATCATACTAGTGTACTGAATGTGGGAGGGTGGCTTCTCCATGACCATATCATACAGGTGTACTGAATGTGGGAGGGTGGCTGCTCCGTGACCATATCATACTAGTGTACTGAATGTGGGAGGGTGGCTACTCCGTGACCATATCATACTAGTGTACTGCATGTGGGAGGGTGGCTTCTCCGTGACCATATCATACTAGTGTACTGAATGTGGGAGGGTGGCTGCTCTGTGACCATATCATACTAGTGTACTGAATGTGGGAGGGTGGATACTCCGTGACCATATCATACAGGTGTACTGAATGTGGGAGGGTGGCTTCTCCATGACCATATCATACAAGTGTACTGAATGTGGGAGGGTGGCTTCTCCATGACCATATCATACTAGTGTACTGAATGAGGGAGGGTGGCTGCTCCGTGACCATATCATACTAGTGTACTGAATGTGGGAGGGTGGCTACTCCGTGACCATATCATACAGGTGTACTGAATGTGGGAGTGTGGCTACTCCGTGACCATATCATACTAGTGTACTGAATGTGGGAGGGTGGCTACTCCGTGACCATATCATACTAGTGTACTGAATGTGGGAGGGTGGCTACTCCGTGACCATATCATACTAGTGTACTGACTGTGGGAGTGTGGCTACTCCGTGACCAAATCATACTAGTGTACTGAATGTGGGAGCGTGGCTACTCCGTGACCATATCATACTAGTGTACTGAATGTGGGAGGGTGGCTTCTCCATGACCATATCATACAGGTGTACTGAATGTGGGAGGGTGGCTACTCCGTGACCATATCATACTAGTGTACTGAATGTGGGAGTGTGGCTACTCCGTGACCAAATTATACTAGTGTACTGAATGTGGGAGGGTGGCTACTCCGTGACCATATCATACTAGTGTACTGAATGTGGGAGTGTGGCTACTCCGTGACCATATCATACTAGTGTACTGAATGTGGGAGTGTGGCTGCTCCGTGACCATATCATACTAGTGTACTGAATGTGGGAGTGTGGCTACTCCGTGACCATATCATACTAGTGTACTGAATGTGGGAGTGTGGCTGCTCCGTGACCATATCATACTAGTGTACTGAATGTGGGAGGGTGGCTGCTCCGTGACCATATCATACTAGTGTACTGAATGTGGGAGGGTGGCTACTCCGTGACCATATCATACTAGTGTACTGAATGTGGGAGGGTGGCTACTCCGTGACCATATCATACTAGTGTACTGAATGTGGGAGGGTGGCTGCTCCGTGACCATATCATACTAGTGTACTGAATGTGGGAGGGTGGCTACTCCGTGACCATATCATACAGGTGTACTGAATGTGGGAGGGTGGCTTCTCCATGACCATATCATACTAGTGTACTGAATGTGGGAGGGTGGCTTCTCCATGACCATATCATACAGGTGTACTGAATGTGGGAGGGTGGCTTCTCCGTGACCATATCATACAGGTGTACTGAATGTGGGAGGGTGGCTGCTCCATGACCATATCATACTAGTGTACTGAATGTGGGAGTGTGGCTGCTCTATGACCATATCATACTAGTGTACTGAATGTGGGAGTGTGGCTACTCCATGACCATATCATACTAGTGTACTGAATGTGGGAGGGTGGCTGCTCCGTGACCATATCATACTAGTGTACTGAATGTGCGAGGGTGGCTGCTCCGTGACCATATCATACTAGTGTACTGAATGTGGGAGGGCGGCTACTCCGTGACCATATCATACTAGTGTACTGAATGTGGGAGTGTGGCTACTCCATGACCATATCATACTAGTGTACTGAATGTGGGAGGGTGGCTTCTCCGTGACCATTTCATACTAGTGTACTGAATGTGGGAGTGTGGCTACTCCATGACCATATCATACTAGTGTACTGAATGTGGGAGTGTGGCTACTCCATGACCATATCATACTAGTGTACTGAATGTGGGAGGGTGGCTACTCCGTGACCATATCATACTAGTGTACTGAATGTGGGAGGGTGGCTTCTCCGTGACCATTTCATACTAGTGTACTGAATGTGGGAGTGTGGCTACTCCATGACCATATCATACTAGTGTACTGAATGTGGGAGGGTGGCTACTCCGTGACCATATCATACTAGTGTACTGAATGTGGGAGGGTGGCTACTCCGTGACCATATCATACTAGTGTACTGAATGTGGGAGGGTGGCTACTCCGTGACCATATCATACTAGTGTACTGAATGTGGGAGTGTGGCTACTCCGTGACCATATCATACTAGTGTACTGAATGTGGGAGGGTGGCTACTCCGTGACCATATCATACTAGTGTACTGAATGTGGGAGTGTGGCTACTCCGTGACCATATCATACTAGTGTACTGAATGTGGGAGGGTGGCTACTCCGTGACCATATCATACTAGTGTACTGAATGTGGGAGGGTGGCTTCTCCGTGACCATATCATACAGGTGTACTGAATGTGGGAGGGTGGCTGCTCCATGACCATATCATACTAGTGTACTGAATGTGGGAGTGTGGCTGCTCTATGACCATATCATACTAGTGTACTGAATGTGGGAGTGTGGCTGCTCCGTGACCATATCATACTAGTGTACTGAATGTGGGAGGGTGGCTTCTCCGTGACCATATCATACAGGTGTACTGAATGTGGGAGTGTGGCTGCTCTATGACCATATCATACTAGTGTACTGAATGTGGGAGTGTGGCTGCTCCGTGACCATATCATACTAGTGTATTGAATGTGGGAGGGTGGCTACTCCGTGACCATATCATACTAGTGTACTGAATGTGGGAGGGTGGCTACTCCGTGACCATATCATACTAGTGTACTGAATGTGGGAGGGTGGCTACTCCGTGACCATATCATACTAGTGTACTGAATGTGGGAGTGTGGCTACTCCGTGACCATATCATACAGGTGTACTGAATGTGGGAGGGTGGCTGCTCCATGACCATATCATACTAGTGTACTGAATGTGGGAGTGTGGCTACTCCGTGACCATATCATACTAGTGTACTGAATGTGGGAGTGTGGCTGCTCCGTGACCATATCATACTAGTGATCTGAATGTGTAATTCCTCTTTTTCTTTTTTGTTATCATGTTGTTATTGAGCTAAAATAAATGAATCTCTGCCTGTTTTGTTGAGTGCTCCAACTCCTTCACAATCAAGTGTACACATTTCTATTTTCTGTGTCTTTAATGCTCAGAAATATATTACATACAAGTAATCATCGTGGTCAGAGAAAACTTGATACTCTGCTGTGGTCCACTAGACAGTCCATGTCAATTCTATACATGCGTTTAAATGCAGAGTAAATCTAATTTCCAGAGCTTGTCCCTAAGCTACCCCTGTAGTGCATGTACTATGGGGGCCAAATTAGCGTTTGGGAAAATGGTTTAATACATTGAGCTCAGGGTAATAGCCTGGTCCCAGCGTATTATGCTCTGTGGTGTCTTGAGAAATGGAAGGCATAGATGGCACCCTATTCCCTATATGGTGCACTACTTTTGACCAGAGCCCTAAATAGTGAATTGGGTGTCAATTTGGGATGCAGTAAGCCTACTAATAATACCCTAATGTATCTTAGAGATGTTGAAAGGTTCTATCCTCTGGAGTTGCAATCTGTTTAACTGGTACTCAATGTTCCCATTACAAAATAATTTAAAAGTTTAAAAAGTTTAAAAAGATTTATTTTAAATTGTTAAACTTTGTGTAATGCAGTCAGTCAGTCAGTCAGTCAGACAGACAGACAGACAGACAGACAGACAGACAGACAGACAGACAGACAGACAGACAGACAGACAGACAGACAGACAGACAGACAGACAGACAGACAGACAGACAGGAAGGCAAGCAGGCAAAAAGGCTGGCAGTCAGACAGCAGGGGACAAAAGACAGAGATAGAGACAGAGATACAGACAGACAGGAAGGGTAGACAGACAGGCAACCAGTCGATACAGTGGTCCTCTCCTCTAAATGGCTTGTTTTTCCAGTGAGCCCCGGTCTAACTGATACCCACTGGAGACCCTGAGATCACTCCAGTTATCCTCAGAAGCCGTCCACGGGATATCCTATCCTATCTGGGGGTCATTAGGACAGTGCCCTGCGCCCCAGAACTACATGGCTTTGCATTCAAGAAATTAAAAATTAAACAGCCTGATATCTCTTTTTGCTGTCTACTCTAGAAGAAGGAGGAAAGGAGGGAAGGGAATACGGGAAAAGAAGATTCCCTCTGTGCAATGAGATGGACAAGAGAGGGATGACATCAGGAACTCAATATTCTGAGAAAAAACACTGTCTGGAAGAAGGGAAAAGGGAAATTAACAAGGCATGCAACTAATTATGATTATTAACAGATCTAGTTAGACGGAAGACGGATCCATAGTTGCTGAGGGCACACAGAACATTTTGGGGAAATAATGTTGTTTATGAAAAATTAAGAGTTGCCAATAGTTTGTTATTAACTGGTATGCAGGATGGAAACAGTAGTTCTATTTAACAGGAAAAGACTGGTTCTAAGACCAAACCACACTGTTAGCTTCATGTCAACTGAGCAGCCACTGTTAAATATGTCTATCCCACTGAGCACAGACGTCATTTCAACATCTAGTTTGGATTTGGTTGAGATTTCAACTAAGGTGGATTCAACGTGAAATCAACAAAACATTTAACCGTGTCATTGGATTTAAGTTAAAAGTTGGTGAAATAAAAACACGAAATTCCCTTGCTTTGAATACTTTTTGCAATTTCAATCAGTTTTCCACGTTGATTTCCACGTTTTCCACGTCATCACATTGAATTGTTTGGTTGAAGTTACATGGAAAGAATGTTGATTCAACCAGTTTTTGCCCAGTGGGATCTGTACATCTTTACAAATGTATAAAAAGGCAACTCACTACAAATCGAATTGTTCCACAATGCATATCTTTTAAAGTAAGCACAATCCAGACAGGGGCTGAAACATACCCATTCACTGCCCCAATAGGCTTTCTCTGATTCCATTACAGTAAGACTTGCTGATACCAACACCTGCTTGGCTATGGAGAAGAGGATCTGTCTGTCTTCCGCAAACTGTTCTGTCAGAGATGATGCCTCATTGTTTTACATCCTGACCAGCTTACTCATCGATTGCTCCAAGGTTGAGTGTCAACTCATGTTAAAGGCAATCAACTTCCAGTGTGAAACATTCTGTTGACTCACAATTGACTCACTTGTCTTCTCTGCAGTTTCCACTACAGTATCAGCTTAAAGAAACATGGGAGTTATCCACAATGCATTGCAGCATGAGAGAATAGCTATTTGAGGGATATGGGAGGCAAATAACTATTATTATAGTTATTCCTATTTGAATCCAGCCAGAGTGAGGATATCCAACAATTTGAACTTTTAATCACCGGCTACCTGCATTTAGAATGACTGCCAAGAAACAGGGAAGAATAATTAATGGGACTACCTAAAATAATGTAAACTGAAACAAACATCTCAGTAACATGGGGGCTCCTGAGTGGCGCAGCAGTCTAAGGCACTGCATCTCAGTGCAAGAGGCATCACTACAGACCCTGGATTGATTCCAGACTGTATCACAACCGGCTGTGATTGGCCCAGCATTGTCCGGGTTAGGGTTTGGCCGGGGTAGGCCATCATTGTAAATTAGAATTAGTTTTTAACTGACTTGCATCGTCAAATAAAGGTTAAATAAGTAACGGGTCCAACTACTGACAGATTGGATTAGTTTAGAAAAATGTATGTTATTTATCTTTGCGTAACACAAGATTAGTCAACCAATCAATGTTCATACAAAAACACAGATATTGAAACAAACAATTCTGAAAATCAACCTGCAATAGAGCATGCTTGGAAATATGATAATGATGGCTGTGGTTTGAGTGCTTTACTCTACACAGAGTAAAGATGATACAATCACACTCAACTCTGGCTATTAACACCAACAGTGTGGTTATTTTAGACCACTGAGTGTTAAGTTAATTTAACTCCTAAATCAACACTAGACATGCTACACTGAAAAATTAACACTGTGTAAAACTAGCCAATTTGCTGTGTACCGTAAAATACACTTCAGGTTCACTCAGACTCCCTTCTATTCTCCTACTCTCCGCTCAATAAAATCACAGAAAATACTCATTTAAAAGACAGAAATCATGCCAAAGATATCAACAATGTCAATACTGTATATGTAAAATGAGTAAAGGAATACCAGATACATGCACAAATATTCCGATATTGGTAAAATATTCTCATACCTATCTTTTTAAACTGATCAGATTACTCAAACTCTTGATTTGAAACACTGAGGTCAACACTAAATGCTCAGTCACTATTTAAAATAAAGGAAAAAATGTAGAATCCTTCTTGAATTCCAAACAATCATCAAATAACCCTTTCTTCCAAAAAAACGTACATAGGTAGAGCTCTTTGCCTTACAAAGAACCCTTGTCTTCCAAACGGGCTCTGCTGATGAAATCAGTTACTGGTAGAACCCTATCCCTCCGCAAAGAACCTTTTTGGAACCATTTTTTCTAAGCGTGTACAGTAGTACTGCTGTAGTTTGATACACCAGAGACCTGCAGCGCCCTTTGGAGTTCAATGGAGGCTCAACTATGTGACTGTGATTTCAGTGGCTCTACTAAACTATGTGACTGTGCTTTCAGTGGCTCTACTAAACTATGTGACTGTGCTTTCAGTGGTTCTACTAAACTATGTGACTGTGCTTTCAGTGGTTCTACTAAACTATGTGACTGTGCTTTCAGTGGTTGTACTAAACTATGTGACTGTGATTTCAGTGGCTCTACTAAACTATGTGACTGTTCTTTCAGTGGTTCTACTAAACTATGTGACTGTGCTTTCAGTGGCTCTACTAAACTATGTGACTGTGCTTTCAGTGGCTCTACTAAACTATGTGACTGTGCTTTCAGTGGCTCTACTAAACTATGTGACTGTGCTTTCAGTGGTTCTACTAAACTATGTGACTGTGCTTTCAGTGGTTCTAATACACTATGTGACTGTGCTTTCAGTGGCTCTACTAAACTATGTGACTGTGCTTTCAGTGGTTCTACTAAACTATGTGACTGTGCTTTCAGTGGTTCTAATACACTATGTGACTGTGCTTTCAGTGGCTCTACTAAACTATGTGACTGTGCTTTCAGTGGCTCTACTAAACTATGTGACTGTGCTTTCAGTGGTTCTACTAAACTATGTGACTGTGCTTTCAGTGGTTCTAATACACTATGTGACTGTGCTTTCAGTGGCTCTACTAAACTATGTGACTGTGCTTTCAGTGGTTCTAATACACTATGTGACTGTGATTTCAGTGGCTCTACTAAACTATGTGACTGTGATTTCAGTGGCTCTACTAAACTATGTGACTGTGATTTCAGTGGCTCTACTAAACTATGTGACTGTGCTTTCAGTGGCTCTACTAAACTATGTGACTGTGCTTTCAGTGGTTCTACTAAACTATGTGACTGTGCTTTCAGTGGCTCTACTAAACTATGTGACTGTGCTTTCAGTGGCTCTACTAAACTATGTGACTGTGCTTTCAGTGGTTCTACTAAACTATGTGACTGTGATTTCAGTGGCTCTACTAAACTATGTGACTGTGATTTCAGTGGCTCTACTAAACTATGTGACTGTGCTTTCAGTGGCTCTACTAAACTATGTGACTGTGCTTTCAGTGGTTCTACTAAACTATGTGACTGTGCTTTCAGTGGCTCTACTAAACTATGTGACTGTGCTTTCAGTGGCTCTACTAAACTTTGTGACTGTGCTTTCAGTGGTTCTACTAAACTACGTGACTGTGATATCAGTGGTTCTACTAAACTTTGTGACTGTGCTTTCAGTGGTTCTAATACACTATGTGACTGTGCTTTCAGTGGTTGTACTAAACTACGTGACTTTGCTGTGTCAATGGTTCCAAGAGAGAGAATCAGGATTCTCCCCTGAGCAGCAACATTGTGTATGTCCCAAATGGCACCCTATTAGTGCATCTCACTACTAAAAAAAGTGCATTACGTAGGGAATAGAGTGCCATTTGGGACGCACCCATTGAGAGGCATAGAGAGAGGCAGCACTAGAAGCAGTGCTGCTTCTAGCAACACTAGAAGCAGCATGGTCTCTGAAGCACTAGCCACTCTAACCGTCTTCAGGATTAGTGAATCTAAGCCCAGGGCCACTGGAGGATTCCGGGATAGCTTGACGACAGGATCTCTCTGACGAATAGACTTGTCTAATTTCTTGTTCAAGATTTCTAGACCCTATCTCTCTCGCTCTACTCGCTCTTGTTCTCCTTCTAATAGGAAAACCAAAAAATGCAGGTTTTCTCTCTCTCCCTCTCTCTTGCTCTCCTTTTCTCCCTCTTTCTTTCTCTCCTTCTCTCTGATCAACATAAGATAACACATCACATGCAGGTGACTGGCAGGCAGAATGATCCCAGCTCCTTTCTATCCAACAGACTAGGCTTTTTGAAGTCATTCTGCATTACTCTCGTTGCTCTTTCTTCGGCTATTTCTCTTCTCAGCCCATTTCAATCCTAACACAATTGAGAGGCTTTGATTGCCTTGGTCAATTGAAAGCATCTCACAGGAGGAATCAATGACAACAATAACCATTTGACTGAACGTAATTAAACCCTTTGGTTGTCATCCCAATGACATCACCATGGACAAAAGAAAGAGCCTGCTTTCTAAATGGAAACCTATTCCCTATGTAGTGCACTGCCTTTGACCAAGCTCTATAATATACAGTATTTCGATAATGACTCAAATCTATTATCCATCCATACAGTACGTTATCTCATCAACTCAAGAAATGTTATACATTATTTTATTTTTCACAATAGCATTTGTTCAAATTTGAATGGTAAACAGTGAGATACCCAACCTATAAAATAATAGATTGATACATGATTGCCACAGCATTGTACCTCTCTCCCTCTCCTAACAATCTTCTCTGCCAATCTCATTACATTATTATGGTTAGCTCAGCTGCATGGACCTGTGTTATCATTCAGCATCTGATCATCGCTGTGCTATTTATCTCCATCCAGGGTCTCCCATGTCCAGGAGCATTCATCTGACTGGCCTTTGTCTGTCTAACCTGACATACCGTATCTCTATTCTATTGACATGTTCTGGTCTGGATAGGCCATTGGGATGACTACAGTATCTTCACTTACCTCTAAGGTCAATGTCCGCGCCCCCATGGAAATGTAATCAGCCCTTCTAAATGACCTTGCTCTTTCCAAGAACAGGTTCATCCTTTAATATTAAACCTCTGCTAATCTTCCTAAGGTCCACCTTTATATCTTAGTCTTAATTCTTCATCATTTTTGGCTACAAAGGTTTTGTCATGACAATAAGAATTGTGTAACAAAAAATACAGGCAGTTGCCTCTGGCCATTACCAACATCCTGTCCGAAAAACTACGGTCAGAAACAGTAGAGGAGAACAATAGAAACATCTTGCAGAAGTGAAACTCACGTAGAGAGAGAAATGGTATCCGCCTGTTATAGTCCAACTACAAACAGAATTATCCTATAATGTTGACAGTGTTCCACTGATGGATGCTACACCCACTCCTTCTGAGCCTCATGGATGCAACCTAAATACCATTTCAGAAGCACCCTATGATTGTTGTTCTCCACATCCCTCAGAGACTGCGTACCAAGTGGCACCCCATTCCCTATACAGTCCATAGGGCTCTGGTAAAAAGTAGTGCATTATGTAGGGTATAGGGTGTCATTTGGGATGCAGACTGTGTATCAGTTTACCACTGGCCCTGACTAGAAAGCACAGGGTCACAGTAATAACATGCTATAGATTTACATCACAAACACAGACCCAGTCATTAGATGTTAAATGCTACGTTGAGTCCGGATTATAAAAGAGACTTGACTCCATTGGTGATGGTGGGTTTTCTCTCTATGTCCGCATCCCAAATGGCACCCTATCCTTTTTATAGTGCACCATTTTTTTCCATAGCCTTATGGGCCCTGGTCAAAAGTAGTCCACTACGTGGGGAATTGGGGGCCATTTGAGATGCAGGCTCTATGCGTTGATTGGTCTTCTTCCATAGTGCTGCTGCTGTACTATTGCATTTGACTAGCAGTAACTATGACAGCACCCACTGGAAAGGTCAATACCTTTAAGCAGGTCTGTGATGTTTGGTGACAACATAGCGGGGAAGGAGTGTTCAGTGGACTCGTTGCTGAGGGACAGCTCACATTGTGGCAAAAATATAAGGATTATATGAACGTGTTATACTCTGCATATACCTGTCAAACGGCACTTAGCGCTTTAGACTATCAGCACTTTGGCATAGCATTCCGTTTAATGTAGCCCTGCAACAATATGCAATGTACACATGTACTGTACGTTGTGTTATATTGTATGCGGTGTCTTGTTGTAGCATGAATATGTGATGTACAGTAAGCAAAGTTAAAAGCAGTCTCACAGGGACTTCTTTGTTGGCTTGCGACGGAATGGCTAAGTTCCGGTATGTTGTAAATAATTAAACCCCAAATTAATATTTTCTAAATTCGAATATATATAAAGCTTCAGAATAAATGAGTGGGGGAGGTAGAACGAGATGTCAGAATAATTTTAAAACACAAGTTAAAGAGATGGATAAAGCTGAAATGGATGAAGATATACAGTACACGGCCCTCAACAAGCAAGGCAAGATGGTGACAACAAAAGTGAACCAAAATGAGAGGGAACCTGACTACATTCAAGGACGAATTTAAGAATGAAAGTGATGAATTTAAACACAAAGTTACCACGAGGCTCCAGGAAACTGAAGTGGAACTTCAAACCCATAGTACAACTTTGAAAGGGGCACAGACACGGATCACTGGAAGAACAAAACATGTAAATTGGTGAAGCTCTTCTCCTGTCATTGAAACAACAACGACGAATACAGGAGAAGCTGATGGACCTTGAGGGAAGGTCCAGGCGCAACAATATCTGTATGTACAGCACTGCTGAGCAGGTAGAGGGAAGAGATATGCCCCAACTCATAGGTCTACTCAAAAAATGAAATTTCTCTGCCGACATACACAGATCTTCAGATCCATATAGCACACAGAGCACTTGATCAAACACCAAGCTCTGATCTACCCCCTAGATCCATTGTTGTCAACTTCCTTAAATATAATACCAAGGAAATTATTTTGAGGAAAGTCTGGCAGAAGAAGATTAAACATGGAACACGATTCGCCTCATGAGGTGATTCAGAGATGCAAATCCTATGCTGGATTGAAGAGAACTCTTAAAGAAAAAGGATACTGTTTCAAT
Organism: Oncorhynchus nerka; assembly: GCF_034236695.1. Lineage (NCBI taxonomy): Eukaryota > Metazoa > Chordata > Actinopteri > Salmoniformes > Salmonidae > Oncorhynchus > Oncorhynchus nerka. The sequence continues at coordinate 75,384,562 of NC_088419.1, forward strand.
CCCCCATGTACAAGATGACATTCCACTGGGAGTCTGGGGGTCGACAGCAGTATGGTCAAGGCAGCGCAGGACATGAGGAAGAGGGTCTTCAGTATCGAGGTACCGGCCAGAGGAGCGGACGGGCCTAACAGCATCACCAGTGAGGGACAACTATAACGAGTGCTGACGTGGAGGCGTGTGGGAGGGGAGCAGAATGCAGCCAGAGCCGTAGGAGAGGAGAAGGTACAACAAGCAAGGGACAGATTACAGGAATTCAAGCGACCTAATTCTAAGGATTCATACATTATTTATAATAACGGGTATGGGGAATTTCCTAGGGCTGAAATATGAGGTAGATAAAAGGTAGGGTAGATGGATAACATCTATAGATGGCGGCTTAGCTAGCTAGGGTAGATGGATAACATCTATAGATGCCGGCTTAGCTAGCTAGGGAAGATGGATAACATCTATAGGTGGCGGTTTAGCTAGCTGGGTGAGATGGATAACATATATAGATGGCAGTTTAGCTAGCTAGGGTAGATGGATAACATCTATAGATGGCGTCTTAGCTAGCTAGGGTAGATGGATAACATCTATAGATGCCGGCTTAGCTAGCTAGGGAAGATGGATAACATCTATAGGTGGCGGTTTAGCTAGCTGGGTGAGATGGATAACATATATAGATGGCAGTTTAGCTAGCTAGGGTAGATGGATAACATATATAGATGGCAGTTTAGCTAGCTAGGGTAGATGGATAACATATATAGATGGCAGTTTAGCTAGCTAGGGTAGATGGATTACATCTATAGATGATAGTTTAGCTAGCTTGAGTAGATGGATAACATCTATAGATGGCGGTTTAGCTAGCTAGAGTAGATGGATAACATCTATAGATGCCGGCTTAGCTAGCTAGGGTAGATGGATAACATCTATAGATGCCGGCTTAGCTAGCTAGAGTAGATGGATAACATCTATAGATGCCGGCTTAGCTAGCTAGGGTAGATGGATAACATCTATAGATGGCAGTTTAGCTAGCTAGGGTAGATGGATAAGGGTAGACGGATAGCAACTATGGCTGGCTGGTTGGTTAGCATATTGCTTGGCCGGGTTGACCAAGAAATGTATAGTTAGCCAAACAGCATGTAACAAATCTGGCTAATTTGTTTTGGGGCTAAATACTCTTATTGTTTATAGGTTATAACCCAGCCTTGGATAGGGTCACTTGAGGATTAAGGCGAGTAACGTATTAAAAGTTACGTCTTATATAGAGAAGACTATTCACTAGTTTTATGAGAAGACTACAGTGAAGGCGTAACGCTACCACGGAAATCCACGCTGACAGCTGTTTGTAGGCATTTATAGGAAACTACGAAAAATAACACAAAGTATTTATGAATACGGCGTGTTATTTATATGTATAGCAGTATACATATGAAGCATAGCAAGTAACGAGAAGATCATCGTTAAAGATGCACAAAGGTAATAAGGGAGATGACCGAGTGTGTTTGGGAATAGTACTAAGTGAATCTGGATGTGAAAGTTGTGTGATTGTGAGATATGACACAAATGATTGAAATGTGGATAATAAATGGATTGAAATTAGTACTGTTAAGATTGACATTTTGATTGAAATATGATATTAAACTGATTGAAATTTGGATAACAACATTGAAATTAGAAAAAAGATAACAGATTGAAAATTGGATAATAGGATAAAAATGTGCTATAACATCCTGAGTGAATGAGACCTGTCAGGGGACTAGCTCCAGTGTGAATGAGACCTGTCAGGGGACTAGCTCCAGTGTGAATGAGACCTGTCAGGGGACTAGCTCCAGTGTGAATGAGACCTGTCAGGGGACTAGCTCCAGTGTGAATGAGACCTGTCAGGGGACTAGCTCCAGTGTGAATGAGACCTGTCAGGGGACTAGCTCCAGTGTGAATGAGACCTGTCAGGGGACTAGCTCCAGTGTGAATGAGACCTGTCAGGGGACTAGCTCCAGTGTGAATGCAAGCTGAGTTTTCCAGATGAGAGAGTTCTTTGATCTATAACGTTATCTAGGGGTTCTGTCCACCACCACCCATCGATCTACAGGTAGTGAGCACTGACAGGAGAAGCTGTTGAAAAGTTTGAGAGGGTAACAGCTGAGATGGGTAAGGGCTGAGATGCCCCTGAAAGCTGAGATTTCCTTGGGACCACGATATGCGTACCTCTTGTGCAGCTGCGTTGTGATTGTTGCTGTGTTGTGGAAGTGAAAAGCTAAATATTTATAATGTTATAAATGGATTCTGTATGGTGATATGAAAGAAGATAATATTATTCCCTAATATGCTGATAAATAGAACAACTAGTATAAATATCTAAACCCCTGTATGAATAGAACACTAACCTAGATGAGGAATTTGTGTTGTAACACAAATGTATAATGGTTACTAGAGATAAAGTAACATAATATTGAGTATAATAGGTTATTATGATCTGATGGAAGTAACAATAGAAAACGAATAATAATATTAATATATAACTTGCACACCCACACGTAGATGCATGTACTGTAAGTGGTGTAAAAAGTATTCTGATGAATGTTAAGAGTGGTCCCTTTATGGATCATTTTAGGTATGATAAGGTTAAAGCATTGTGCGGGACTTGACTTACCCCTAACCAATAAAACTATAAATAGAACCAATGTCACACCCTGATCTGTTTCACCTGTGTTTGTGATTGTCTCCACCCACCTTCTCAATTATTCCCATGGTATTTATTCCTGTGTTCTCTGTTTGTCTGTTGCCAGTTTGTCTTGTCTTGTCAAGTCAACTACCGTGTTTTTTCCGTGCTCCTGCTTTTTCCAAGTCTCTATTTTTCTAGTCCTTCCGGTTTTGACCTTTTCCTGCCCTGACACTGAGCCCACCTGTCTGACCATTCAGCCTGCCCTGACACTGAGCCCACCTGTCTGACCATTCAGCCTGCCCTGACACTGAGCCCACCTGTCTGACCATTCAGCCTGCCCTGACACTGAGCCCACCTGTCTGACCATTCAGCCTGCCCTGACACTGAGCCCACCTGTCTGACCATTCAGCCTGCCCTGACACTGAGCCCACCTGTCTGACCATTCAGCCTGACCTGACACTGAGCCCACCTGTCTGACCATTCAGCCTGACCTGACACTGAGCCCACCTGTCTGACCATTCAGCCTGCCCTGACACTGAGCCCACCTGTCTGACCATTCAGCCTGCCCTGACACTGAGCCCACCTGTCTGACCATTCAGCCTGCCCTGACACTGAGCCTCACCTGTCTGACCATTCAGCCTGCCCTGACCTTGAGCCCACCTGTCTGACCATTCAGCCTGCCCTGACAATGAGCCCGCCTGTCTGACCATTCAGCCTGCCCTGACCTTGAGCCCACCTGTCTGACCATTCAGCCTGCCCTGACACTGAGCCCACCTGTCTGACCATTCAGCCTGACCTGACCTTGAGCCTGCATGCCACTCTGTACCTCCCGGACTCTGACCGGGTTTATGATCTTTTTCCTGTCCACGACCTGTCTCTTGCCTGCCTCTTGTTTTATAATAAATATCATAGACTCAAACCATCTGCCTCCCGTATCTGCATCGGGGTCTCACCCTGTATCGTTACAACCAATAAATGTTGAACATGATTTTCTGATAATTCAACTTATTTATTGTACTCCTGGTGGAGTTTTCGTTGATATCCCAAACGATGAGATATTAAACCAATGAGTAAGCAGGCAAATTGAACCACTCCCCCAAGGACAAGCGGGCATCTGACACTGCCTCACACTCTATTTTGTGTCAGGTGCCATAAACCTTAAGGATAGAACATTCCAATGACAGTGGACTGGGCAGTGCTAGCCCAGTTATAATAAATGTTTTTCTCTCCTCTTCTGAATGTATTTTATAAATTCGGCACATTACATATGACTCTTAAAATAATAGACATTTAATAAGTGTTTAAGAAAGTGAATATCCAACAGAAATGTGAAGTACATTTATAGAGTAAATTTGATAGGTTAGACTAAAATGAAAAAATGCCTTCCAATAGTTATCATGTTTGTTTTATTTAAAACCTTGCAATAGGGGTAAAAGCAGAACATTGTTTGAGAGTGATCCGTGTGTATTAGGAGTAGTGATTGAGAATGTTTTTTTTTCTACTGGAAAAAGTAGAAGGGTTTTAGTTGAAAGAAACAGATTATGGAGACTAGTGAAAGTAACAAAGTGAATGGTAATTGGCTTTCAGATAGCATTCTAATAATGCAATATTTTAGTAATTTGAAGAGTGGGACTGATATTAAATTTGAGACTGCTCACTCTTCAAGTCATGGTCCTCTGCTCTCGTGTTTAAGTCATCTATTGTTTGTGATTTAAGATAAGCTTCCTGTGGAACAATAGATAGCTGCCAGCACACACTGAACTCAAACAGGCTGTAAGAGACAGTGGGGAAATTTGTGACAGAAGTATGAATCATTTAATTTATTTCTCAATTCTATAGTTTGGGTAGCACCATGGATTTAAGTAAGGTAATGTCATCTGAAACAATGATCTGTTTACATTACGTGGAACAGTGTCCAGTGATTTAACTTCTCTAGGATAGGGGGCAGCATTCGTCATTTTGGATGAAAAGCATGCCCAAATTCAACTGCCTGCTACTCAACCCCAGAAGATAAGATATTATGAGATATTATTAGTATATTTGGATAGAAAACACTCTGAAGTTTCTAAAACTGTTTGAATCATGTCTGTGAGTATAACAGAACTTATTTAGCAGGCAAAACGCCGGGGGACAAACCATTCAGATTTTTCAGCTCGCTACACTTTGTTTTCCTCCGGTATTGAACACAGATCATCCCGTCTTCAATTTTATCGATTATTTACGTTAAAAAATACCTAAAGTTGTATTACAAAAGTAGTTTGAAATGTTTTGGCAAAGTTTACAGGTAACTCGTTGTCACGTTGCGCAAGTTGGAACTGGTGTTTTTCTGGCTCCAACCCGCCAAATAAATGGACATTTTGGATATATTTTGACGGTATTAATCGAGCAAAAGGACCATTTGTGATGTTTATAGGACATATTGGAATGCCAACAAAAGACGCTCGTCAAAGGTAAGGCATGAATTATATTTTTATTCCTGCGATTTGTGTCGCGCCTGCATAGTTGAAATATGCTTTTCTCTCTTTGTTTACTGGGGTGCTATCCTCAGATAATAGCATCGTTTGCTTTCGCCACAAAGCCTTTTTGACATCTGACATGTTGGCTGGATTCACAACAAGTGTAGCTTTAATTTGGTATCTTGCATGTGTGATTTGATGAAAGTTTGATTTTTATAGTAATTCATTTGAATTTCCCGCTCTGCATTTTCACTGGCTTTTGGCCAAGTGGGACGCTACCGTCCCACATATCCCAGAGAGGTTATTAAGTAAGTAATGTAATCTAAAACAGTAATCTGTTTCCTTTACGTGGAACTGTGTCCAGAATTGAAGTAGATCCAAGTAAATGTTTTTAGTACCGAATATTGAGCTGATAAGCCAGCACCAACTAATTGAAAGTACAAGCAGATTTGTTAAAAAACTGTTTTTTTTAAATTATATTTTAAAGTTTATGTCCCAGGGACAGTTTGTACAGAATTGTATGTCAACGCAACAGGTCAAAATGACAATGATTACAAATGAGGGGCTCTGGGATTGTTTACTTCAGAAGGTGCCTATTCAGCTTGACGGGACACTGTATCATCTGATTTGTCTGTAGTATAATTCTGCTTACGACTGATGGAATGTCTGCTACCAAGTTTTTAAAAAATGTTTATCAATGGTTCTGTACATCTCCCTTTGAAAGGCTTCCTAAGGCAGTGCCTTGGGAGCGCAGGTAAAGGTACCCGGATCCAGCCGTTAGGGGAGCTCCCAAATTAAACAAGGCCTGGCCATTTTGTTTGTTTTTACCCTACGTTTTAGCACACACAACCCACCTGTTATGAATATTTGTTAGTGGTGTTAATACTGATTGACGGTGTGGCTTCATTTTCTTTGGTTTTAGTGGGTTTTTTACGAGTTAGAGAGGATGATGTGCACAAATGTCATTTTCTGAAGTTTCTATCATCAGAGTTTGTTGCACACATAGAAATTCTCTTGATAAGAAATGTACTGAAAAACCCAATGTAAACCTGATACACAAAATGGTTGAAATATATCTAAATACAAACACTCACTTAATCGGGCTGACTAACCTCTGACCTCTGATCTGACTTCCTTGTGAGGCCTGATCACCCTCACTAGAAAGACGGGAGACATTGGGTGAGATTTAGACGGGCTATGTAAACACTAATAATTAGAAGAAGTTAATTATTTATCAATAGTCCCATGTGTCATTCGGACCATGAGAAGGACATAGAGAGAGAGAGCTGCCCGTGAATGAGGGACACCTGCCTCTAGTCTATTTTACCATTACCTTATGGGATACAATTATTTCCTTATGGAGTTATCAAGAGTTGTAATTCTAATTTCATTTGTTATTCTAATTTGTTGATTTTTTATTTAACAGGCAGTGTTATTGTTTTTTTGGACGCATGACTCATGATGTGAGCAATGTGTTCAAAGGGGGAATTACCAGTCCCCTGGGGCCCTTTGGTAAATATATAAGGGCACAAGGTGAGACCCAGATGCAGACACAGGAGGCAGATGGTTTGAGTCTTGATATTTATTAAACAAACCCAGTTCAGAGTCCAGGAGATACAGAGTGGCAGGTAGGCTCGAGGTCTGAGCAGGCAGAATGGTCAGGAAGGTGGGTACCAAGTCCAGAAAACAGGAAAGGGTCAAAAACCGGGGTGACTAGCAAAAGAGAAGAAGTACAGGAGTAGGGGAAAAACGCTGGTTGACTTGAAAAGCATACAAGACGAACTGGCACAGAGAGACAGGAAACAAAGGGATATATACACCAGGGATAATATGCGACACCTGGAGGGGATCGAGACAATCACAAGACAGGTGAAACAGATCAGGGTGTAAGACAGATGAAACAGATCAGGGTGTGACAAAAATATGCAAATGCCCTTTGATAAATAAGCAAATTGGTTTTGTTCACATGCCTACCTATAAAATAAGAAATATATGTTGGAAATGGTTGACAGTTACTCCAAATGGATTGAAGTTTTCTCTACCTCAAGTGATATATGTGTATTGCTGTTTTCTTTTCCTTTGTTTTTGTCTTGCTTTAATAACAAATCTCACCAGATTAGGTCTGCTGGATGGTAGGATGTCTCACTCAGGATTAGCCCTCTGACTCCTCGACCTGTATCTCGTGAAAATTGTTGTTATTCACGTTGACATTTGTTTTATAAATCTGTATTAAGAATATTGGTAGTAGTAATAATTTGTTTTACAGTCAATAATTTGTCTGGATTTCCTGAATCAGGTAGTAGTAATAATTTATTATACAATAAATAACTTGTCTGGATTGCCCTAAACTAAACTATTGTTATGGTCTGTCCTCTCTCAAGGTTATGGTGAAGGTGACCACATGGAAGGGATAATTTGACCAAGAACAGTGTGAACCTCAACCCTCTCTAACTGGCTGAAGAAATGGCGAAAATGGTGTTCACTATGGCCCTGTCCTTTACCACTTCTACTGTGAGACCTGAGTCCGAGCCAGCAACCTGTACACAGCATCCAGTTGAAGCTATCAACTGCCTTTTCTCTCAGAGTGCGACATGGGTGCACGTGGGGTGAGCATGGAGAGAGATCCCGTCCAAACTTGCTGGTGTACTGGTAGGAAAATGGACAAGACATAATGGACTGTAAAGGATAGTGGCAGCTCAGGTGAGAGACATTATCAAGGGCCATCACTTTGAACGTGTCATTAAAAGGACCAACAGAAACACTATCTGAAGAAGAACATGAAGAAACACAAGAAAGATATTTTAGTTTTTTAAATGTAACCTCTCTGGGGTAGTCGGGACGATTGCATCCCACATGGCCAATAGCCAGGGAAAATGCAGAGCGCCAAATTCAAATACATTTCTATATAAATCTAACTTTCATTAAATTACACATGCAAGATAGCAAATTAAAGCTACACTCGTTGTGAATCCAGCCAAAATGTCAGATTTCAAAAAGGCTTTTCGGCGAAAGCATAAGATGATGATAGCACAACAGTAAACAATGAGATTAGCATATTTCAACTCGGCAGGCGCGACACAAAACGCAGAAATAAAATATAAATCATGACTTACCTTTGACGAGTTTCTTTTGTTGGCACTCCAATATGTCCCATAAACATCACAAATGGTCCTTTTGTTAGATTAATTCCGTCGATATATATCCAAAATATCCATTTATTTGGCGAGTGTGATCCAGAAAAACACAGCTTCCAACTTACGCAACGTCGGTATAAAATATCTCAAGTTACCTGTAAACTTTGCCAAAACATTTCAAACTACTTTGTAATACTGTAATACTTCTGTAATACAACTTATTATTTCAAAACGTATATAATCGATCAAATTGAAGACGGAATGATCTGTGTTCAATACAGGAGCAAAAGAAACTGACACTACTTTTCTGATTACCCGCCTCTATCAAAGGGTACACATGAAGTGACGTTCGTTCTGAGCTATGGTACTTCTTCATTACACAAAGGAAAAACCTCAACCAATTTATTCAAACTGGTGGCATCCAGTGGAAGCGGTAGGAACTGCAGGAAAGTCAATTAGAATTCTGGATTCCCCATGAAAAAATATTGAAAAGACAGTGACTTGAAAATAAAATCTGAATGGTTTGTCCTCGGGGTTTCACCTGCTAAATAAGTTCTGTTATACTCACAGACATGATTCAAACAGTTTTAGAATATTTCAGACTATCCAATACTAATACTAATATGCATATATTAGGATCAGTTCAGTTTGGGCACGCTATTTATCCAAAAGTGAAAATGCTGCCCCCTAACCCAAGTCAGTTAAGAACAATTTTTTATTTACAATGACAGCCTACCCCGGCCAAATACTAACCTGGACGATGCTGGGCCAATTGTTGCCCGCCCTATGGGACTCCAAATCACGGCCGGTTGTGATACAGCCTGGAATAGAACCAGGGTCTGTAATGACGCCTGTAGAACTGAGATGCAGTGCCTTAGACCGCTGCGGCACTCGTGTATCAGGTTGATTATAGAGGTCTGCACACTGCGAAATGTATAATAATTTAGACTAAGAATGCATTGCAATACCAATCTGTCAGAAATGCTGGAAATATAAGATTAATATACTGTATGTCAATGTGAATGTTTATTCTGCCAGTATCGGTGTGTGCTAAATTGAGGGTGATAGAACCAATGTAAAACACTAAGGACTGTCATTCTAAATTTGGGTTGGATAATTTATCAACAGTTATAATTATGATTTGGAAAGGCTTCTAGAGACAGAGCAATGCCCCTAAAATGTGAGGAGAGCCACTAGATTGTAACTTGGGCTAACCTTGCCCCAATCTCATTCTTATCAAGGTTGGTATGAAACTGTTATAACGTGTTCTCTCTCTTCCCTGTGAAAGTCAATATTCATGTGCCCTAGACCAAATTCGGGAGATCTCTAGAGATGTAGAGAACATTGGAAATGGAAAAAATAATAGTGTAAAGTGGCTCTGCAAAACAGAGAGGCTCTTGACTATCTTTTGGCAGTTCAAGGGGGCAATTGTGCAATTATTGGAAATGAATATTGTACTTTTGTCCCAGATCACTCTTCTAATATGACTGATCTCGATGAATACTTTGCCATTGTTGCTAAGAATAATTCCCCACAACCAGTGGACACCTGCAACTTGGTTGGAATCCCTGTTTGGAAGTTGGGGATCCCAAGTTGCCAAATGAGCTGCAGCGTGTTTTTTTCTTAATTTGTCTAAATTGTGTTATTTAACATGCTGTGTAGGTGTGTGTATTTTTGATGAATTCACTCCCGTTAATAGAAGTAAAACCTTTATTATGATTATAGTATTACTATACAAATTGGATTGTACAACCCAGAATGAAGGGTTTGTTTGAAATGATGAAGTTTCCCTTTACTTTAAAAGGAGTATAGAATATTTTGATATAGAAGCTCAAATCTAAGTGCTTGCATTAAAATGTAATGATTATTATCACACAAGTGATAAGAGTATGGAATGTGATGGAACATTTATGTTGCTGCTTCTCTATTTACCAATTTCTATGTTCTATCGTTGCGCTGTTCTAGAAACTAATTTCTGTGTTCATACAAGTGACTGATTGATTGAATCCTCACTATCAGTGTCTGCAATTTGGCAGTACGCCCAGCACATTGTTTAGAGAAAGGGTTATCTCAGTTTCAAGGTTTCAGCTTAGAGAGAAGAAGCCTCATGAGGTAATGGTATGTCACATGCATGACCCAGTATTGATTGTTCATATGAATGGAGCATACGTTAACGTGATTAATTATGAATAAAACATGCTAAATCATGCAAATATGACTTGTCTGCAGTATATGAGAGAACTAACGGGACTACCCCGTTAGAGCTCCTGACAGACATTCAATATAGTGCATCAAGTTTGGTGGAACCTCTCCAGCGTGCTGATAATAAACAATTATTAATTTAAGACTGACTTCGAGTGTCCCTGTGTAAGAATTTCCACAACAGTCTACTTTTGTTTTTTATTGACATGTTGTACTCTGATGTTCATGGTTTGAATGTTTTTTTGTAACCAGTGTTACAATACCATCTTGATGTGCAAAAATAATGCAACATGTGACTAACGACATTACTGTCGTGACATTTTTGCTCATCGAATGATTAAAGGTTTCTAATTGCGTGATTAACTGAATCAAGCAATTATTAACTCATTAACCTGGGGCACCATGGGAAAATTAGTTTTATTGAGTTTCTATTTCCCAAATTAACTCAAAGAATATCAGAATATCGATTTTACAACCGTCCCTAATTAATCAGTTTCCTCTACAGTCTCATTCTGAACATCGCATAATCCGGGAATCTGCACGGACCCGGGTCTCACCAATGAGTTCGTACCACACCAATCTTAGTTGAGTATTTCTTTACTAGAAAGCTAAAATGATGATAAAAGATACACATACACAAAAACACATTCTAGGTTATTGATTAGAACTTAGTATAACGGGCCAACACACTATGGCACGTTACCCAAAATGGGGATTTAAAAGCGAGAGAAAATGAGAAAGTACATGAGAGAAATATACACTTGGGTGCATTTGTCAGCTATGCTTATTTCAACCCTAGCCTTGCCCCAAACTGCCGCTCTTATGGGTCCGAATATAATGATGTAATTACGTGTGGGAGGTCTCAGATGGGAAGCTCCGCGTGGGTCGTTTAGGCTTCTCAATGACGCACTTCTCCGGCACAACTCTCTGGTCGTCCTCACGATGTCAGTGTCCTTTTGGTCTGATTCCTCCCCCTTGCACTGGGAGGGGTCTTCTGAGGACAGACAGCTCTGTAGCCCAGGGCTCACAGCGTAGGAATGAAACAGTGTAGATACCACGATTCGATGGAGAGTGGTTAGGTGGTCCAGCTTAAATTCACCCGCTTATACACAGCTACTCATCAGTAGCATGGGTAGCAAAAAAAGCTTTGTCTTCAACCTCGGGTTGAGTTTTGGGTTCGTTGACTTTTTAGACCTCGGCTGCAGCTTGGGTCACTTAGTCTGATACGTTAATTCTTCACTCACATATCTTATACCCTCGGGTCAGAAGTGGGCATAACCACCTTTAGGGCAATTCTCTGGGCGTACCAAGTTAAGAGGCAAGGTCTAGATTTGACTAAATTCCAATTTTAGACAACTAACTTCACATTTAATCTTTACCAAAATATTCTCTTTGATTTGGAGATTTTCCACACAACGTACAATGTATAAACACCAAGCATTTCCTAGGAAATCTCTTACAGTTACAAAGTCTTAGTAATAACGTCATCTATTAACCTTTAATAACAAAACAAAAATGACATACATTTTCATATTCCATCTATCGTCATGACCACCATTGTGGCTGACGGAAACCATTGTTCCAAAGTTTCTTTATTGCATGTTTAATGTTCTGAGGTTGGTTTTCCATAGTGAGAGGACACAGGAATGTTGTCTGTGGCCTAAGATTTACCAGGGGAGTGAGGGGTCATAAAAACCCCACATCTTCAGACCCCTAGATCTCTCCTCCTCTGTTGGGGTTGAGAGATAATCTGTAGGGTTGTGGTCTCCTGTAACCTGACCTGATCAGGACAGTCATGACATTACTGTAAATTGGTGTCCCTAAATGTGAATGGTTTGAACAATCCTATTAAGAGAAATAAGGTTATTACAAAAAATGAAAAAGGAGAAAGCACAGGCCATATTCAACCAAGAAACATATTTACCACAATTGGAAAATGAAAAACTGAAAAACTAAAAAGGAGATTTACAGTGGTAAAGGGGAAAATAGAACACAAAGAGGTAATGTTTGTTCATGTTTGTTAATGTTTATGTTTATTTTTCACACATTTATTTGAAACCATTGCATCAGAAGCAGAGCAGATTTTAATTTGTTTGGGCAATTTGAACATTATAATCTAATTAAATTATAATCTGAACACAACCAGTACTAAGAGAAATAAAATGCACCTTACAAAGTTGATTAACACCGCATTGATAGAACTGTGACTCATCATGAGGGACCTCCACCCATTGGAAAGGCATTATAACCATTACTCTGTCCCTCACTCAGTCTATTCTAGGATATATTATTTTCTTATGAAACAGAGGAGATAGGTATAGAGTGAAGGAATGTGGGATTGGGGTTTCCGATGTATCAGACCATAGTATCATTTGCATGGCCATACATCTAAACTGTAGGAAAATAAATACTGTGTGGAGATTGAATGTGGGCATTTTGAACAACAAGGCAAGGGTAGATTAAATTGAAATGGAAATAAGGAGATGAATCCTAATATTATATGTGATGCAGTGAAGGTGGCCATTCGAAGGAAAGGAAAGGAAACTATTCGCACTTACAACATTCCAGAAGAAAGATAGATTGGCTATACAGTGCATTCAGAAAGTATTCAGACCTCTTGACTTTTTCCACATTTATTTTACATTACAGCCTTATTTTAAAATTGATTAAATTGTTTTTTTCCCCTCATCAATCTACACACAATACCCCATAATGACAAAACAAAAACTAAAAATAAAACTGATATATCACATTTACATAAGTATTCAGACCCTAAACTCAGTACTTTGTTGAAGCACCTTCGGCAGCGATTATAGCCTCGAGTCTTCTTGGGTATGACGCTACAAGCTTGGCACACCTGCATTTGGGGAGTTTCGCCCTTCGTTCATTGCAGATCCTCTCAAGGTTTGTCAGGTTGGATGGGAAGCTATTTTCAGTTCTCTCCAGAGATGTTCGATCAGGTTCAAATTTGGGCTCTGGCTGGGCCACTCAATGACATTCAGAGACTTGTCCTGAAGCCACTCCTGTGTTGTCTTGGCTGTGTGCTTAGGGTCGTTGTCCTGTTGGAAAGTGAACCTTCGCCCCAGTCTGAGGTCCTGAGCACTCTGGAGCAGATTTCCATCAAGGATCTCTCTGTACTTTGTTATGTTCATCTTTCACTCAAGGTTTCTTCCACACGTGACGCTTGGCATTCAGGCCAAAAACAATATTTGTTTCATCAGACCAAATAATCTTGTTTTTCATGGTCTGAGAGTCCTTTAGGTGCGTTTTGGCAAACTCTAAGCGGGCTGTCATGTGCCTTTTACTGAGGAGTGGCTTCCGTCTGGCCACTCTACCATAAAGGCCTGATTGGTGGGGTGCTGCATAGATGGTTGTCCTTCTGGAAGGTTCTCCCATACAATATATAAGATAAGAGATCCACAAACTAGACCAATAAAACACGTACACATAGACATAGAGAATATATTTGTGGACTGTTACAAAAGCCTGTATACTCAACCACCCACTGTAGATTAGGATATAATGAAGGAGTTTCTCAATTCTCTGGATTTGCCATTTATTGGGAAAACACAGAAAACAGCCTCATGGCACCCAATACAGAGGAAGAGGCAGTGAGTGTAGTTACTGGACTTAAGAACAACAAATCTCCAGGCAGTGACGGCTTCCCATCAGAGTGGTAGAAAACCTTTAAAGTGGAATTGACCCCTTTGCTGATAACACCCAAAGAAGGTAAAGAAAAAGAATGATGTAATAGCTACCGCGCTGTGTCAATTTTAAATGTAGATTATTAACTGTATACCTCAATTATATCCAAGAGATTTGAAAAGTTCATGTCAGATTTGACTGATGAAGACCAAACCGGATTCATTAAGGGTCGTCAAACACAAGACAATATCAGAAGGACTTTACATATTATCAATGCTATTTAAAAAGGCAGGACAAGTGCAGAGAAGTCTTTTGATTGTGTGAATTAAACACTTCTATATCAAGTTCTGGAAAGGTTTGGATTTAAAGAACAGTCAATCAAATGCATCAGAGACATTTTTCTGAATCTGACAGCTAGAATAAAGATGAATGGGAATTTGACAAACAAGATGAACCTCAAAAGGGCCACACAACAGTGTTATTGTTTGTCCCCAACCTTTTTTCACCCTATCTATAGAGCCTCTAGCACAGGCAATTAAACAGAGAGAACCTGGGGGGTATCACTGTGGGAGAAGAGGAACATATCATTGGACTGTTTGCAGACGATGTCGTAGTGTATTTGAATAAACCAGAGGCAAGTTTCCCTAAGCTGATGAATCTATTAGAGGAATATGGACATTATTCTGGATATAAATTGAATGTGCTTAAAAGGTAGATCCTGACATTTAATTAGTCCCCTTCTCTAGAAATAGTATTAAGACCAAATCTGTTTTGAACTGGAATTCAAAATCAACTAAATACTTGGGTGTGATTTTAACCAAAAATACCTCAAAGATATATAAAGCTAACTACGACCATATATATTTATATATCAAGAGAGATGTTTAGAGATGGGCCATACTACCAATGGATTTCATCTCCAGAATAGAAGTACTAAAGACGAATATTGAACCCAGACTGTTGTACTTATTCAAATCCCTTCCAATTATAATACCTCAAAGTCAGTTTAGAGTATGGGAGATTTATTTGGGATGGTAAGAGACCTAGGATTAGATATTGCACATTACAATTTACCAAGGATAAATGAGGGAGGGCATTCCCCAACCTGAGAGAATATCTCTATGCAACACAATTTAGATCCATAGTTTACTGGTGTGATAAAAGTTACAGTGCAAGATGGGAAGGATATAGAGAAGAGCAGAACTGGAAAGCCAATCCAAACTTGGTGGGAGATACTATTTAAGACCTTGGAGGACATATTGGACCCAATAACAACATTCAAGTTAGATATTTGGTTTGATTTGGTCATAAAACACAATTAGGATGATGAGATGGTGTGCATATGATGTCAAATTTAAACCTGGCACATATGATCAAAGATTTAAACAGTGGGTTAATCAGGGTATAACGGAAATGTGTACTATCGTTGAGAATGGAGAAATTATGAGTTTTCAGGATTTTTTTAGATACTTACAATAAACCACACACTATTGCAGAGGCAGTGTGTGGGGAGGCAGAGGCACAGGATCTTACAACAATACCTTTGTCAGATAATTCTATGAAATTAAGAATTGATGCTATTGCTAGCAATCAAGGGGAGACTGAATGAACGACTCAAAAACTCCTCAGTTTATGCACTCAAAATGGATGTAAACTGTGAAGGCTGAGATACTAATGCAGCTGGTGGCAAAAGAGCTGAGCGCAGAACTCTAGGATATACTGCATCAGGTAACTTCAGTAAACTACATCAAAGTTCCACGCCTGTTTGCAAAACTGTGTGGAGGTAAGGGCTCAGAGCATGACAATTTGCTATTTCACACCAAGGCTGTCACGCCCTGACCTTAGAACTTTTTATGTCTCTATTTTGGTTTGGTCAGGGTGTGATTTGGGTGGGCATTCTATGTTATTTTTTCTATGTTTTTGTATTTCTTTGTTTTGGTCGGGTATGGTTCTCAATCGGGGACAGCTGTCTATCGTTGTCTCTGATTGGGAACGATACTTACGTAGCTTTTTCCCACATGGTTTTTGTGGGTAGTTCATTTCTGTTTAGTAATTTGCACCTTACAGGACTGTTTCGGTTATTCTCTTTGTTATTTTTGTTATCGTGTTCCATTTTAAATAAAGCATGAACACTTACCACGCTGCACTTTGGTCTCCTCCTTCCAGAGTCGCCCCCCAGTCTGGACCCTCCAGCGACACCCTCCAGTCCAGACCCTCCAGTGTCGCCCTCCAGTCAGGAGCCTCCAGCGACATCTTCCAGTCCGGAGCCTCCAGTGTCGCCCTCCAGTCAGGAGCTTCCAGCGACGCCCTCCAGTCCGGAGCCTCCAGTGTCGCCCTCCTGTCCGGAGCCTCCAGAGTCGCCCCCCAGTCTGGACCCTCCAGCGACACCCTCCAGTCCAGACCCTCCAGTGTCGCCCTCCAGTCAGGAGCATCCAGCGACATCTTCCAGTCCGGAGCCTCCAGTGTCGCCCTCCAGTCCGGAGCCTCCAGAGGCGCCCTTCAGTCCGGGGCCCACAACGAGGGTGCGCAGTCCGGGGCCCACAAAGAGGGTGCGCAGTCCGGGGCCCACAACGATGGTGCCCAGTCCGGGGCCCACTACGATTGTGTACAGTCCGGGGCCCGCTACGAGGGTCCCCAGTCTGGGGTCGGTGGCGAGGGTCCCCGCTCTAGAGGCGCTACCTAAGTGGGCCAAGCCAGAGGTGGAGCGGGGTCTACGTCCCTCACCAGAGGCGCCACCGTGCAGAAATGCCCACCCAGACCCTCCCCTATAGGTTCAGGTTTTGCGGCCGGAGTCCGCACCTTTGGGGGGGGTACTGTCACACCCTGACCTTAGAGATTTTTATGTCTCTATTTTGGTTTGGACAGGGTGTGATTTGAGTGGGAATTCTATGTTCTTTTTTCTATGTTTGTGTATTTCTTTGTTTTGGCCGGGTATGGTTCTCAATCAGGGACAGCTGTCTATCGTTGTCCCTGATTGGGAACCATACTTAGGTAGCTTTTTCCCACATGGTTTTTGTGGGTAGTTCATTTCTGTTTAGTAATTTGCACCTTACAGGACTGTTTCGGTTATTCTCTTTGTTATTTTTGTTATCGTGTTCCATTTTAAATAAAGCATGAACACTTACCACGCTGCACTTTGGTCCGATGATTCCTCTTCCTTATCTTCAGACGACGAATACCGTGGTTATCGAGGGGGAGCGCGTTCAAAATATTTTTTTAATTGAGAGAGGAGCTGCTGTCATTCACAATGGACATGAAATAAAAAACAGACTTTGTTAAGGTTAGGGTTAGGGTTATGTTTAAGGCTAGGATAAGGGTTAGGGTGAGGATTAGGTTAGGGTTAATTTTAAGGCTAGGGTTGGGGTAAGGGTTAGGGTAAGGGTTAAGTTTAAGGCTAGGATAAGGGTTAGGGTGAGGATTAGGGTTAGTAGGGTTAGTAGTTAAAATGTTACTGGTTGGTAGACCATCTACAGAATGGACTATCCAAATAAAGTGCTACCTTAGAGTCAAAGTAAGTGACGTACTATACATTTCATTATTCTCATTCCCTCTAACTCGTTTTGTCTGACGAAGGTCTCTGACCAGAATGTCACAGCATTTCTTTATGATATGGATCAACAATCAACTACAATAAACTATTTTTAGAATGGGGAGAGCATGGTGCATCACCTTCTAATGCATTGCATTGTTTCAGTATTTAAGGTAGACTCCAGTTGTTTGAGCATGAAATCCAGTTTATCCCTTTAAACCTAACTCCAAATTCCAGATAGTCTGTATTGAAGGCTAACAACAACAATAATAACATGATTTCAAAAGGGACACTAAACTAACGACACCACTGGTTTTTCTTGTCTGATGTGATTAGTGGGCGTGTCAACAAATGTCATTGAATTTCATAATTGACCCAGCCTTTGCTCCATTAGAATTAAGTGATTGGGGAGCTGGCACTAAGGGTGATCTGCCATGCTGTGAGC
The DNA here is from genome assembly GCF_034236695.1 of Oncorhynchus nerka. NCBI lineage: Eukaryota > Metazoa > Chordata > Actinopteri > Salmoniformes > Salmonidae > Oncorhynchus > Oncorhynchus nerka. The sequence continues at coordinate 75,402,617 of NC_088419.1, forward strand.
TGGAGGTCTGGAGAGGGAGGAGAGACATTGTCCCTGTGGGAGGTGGAAGTAGGGATGGTGCTGTTCCTCCATTGTTGTTGTGCCATATGCACACTGCTCTAAGGCCATTACAGGGCCAGCCAGCTTAATCAACTGAATTGCGTGTGTGTGTGTGGGGGGAGGGGGTGTAAGAGCGTGTTGGTGGGTGGTTGGGTGGGTGCGTGCGTGTGTCTGTGTATGTGTGTGTGTGTGGGGGGTGTATTTGTGTGTGTGTGTGCGTTCGTGCAAGTGGGTGTGTGCATGCGTGTGGGTGTGTGCGTGCGTGTGGGTATTTGTGTGTGTGTGCGTTTGTGTGCGTGTGATTGGGGGAGGATAGAGGATGGTGATGGTGTAACCTCTTGAACTACTAAATGAATCACATTCTGGCCCGTCTCTAAGGGATATGCAAAGGAGAAACCAGCAACGCTTTTAATCATTGATTTATATACTTAATTACAGTGTTACACTAGGCACAGATCAATCATGCTACTATATACATATACACACACACACACACACACACACACTCAGACACACACACACACACACACACACACACACACACACACACACCGAGAGAGAGAGACACACGTGTTTCAAAGGCTTTGGCAGAAATCCCTGTGAAGTGCCAGTTGATGTGTAGGTGTCTGATGTAAGCACCCAGTGATGAGTCATAGGTGCATTACTAAACATCCAGAAACAGAAATGTTGTAACATTATATACAATAGTAACACTACATACAAGGACAAGACCAGAAATAGGCTTCTTGGTGTATAGTACTGTTTTCCATCTACAGTATATTGTGAGTTTTGTTGTTGCCTTTGTGTTTTCATGTTTCTCTTCAACGACTTTCACCGACAATGTTCTGCTCTAAGAGTGGAAGCTTGGTGTTGTAACAATCCCTGGGAAGCACCATGTAAGCCATGGGGGAGGGGTTATTGTGCTTATCTACCAGCTAAACCCCATCAAAGTAATAAGCTCTCTCCTCCTCTCCATTCCTATCCTATCTATCCTGAGCTTTTCTCCTTCAAAAACTGCAGGGTTAGAAATAGCCCAGCTTGACTAAATAAAGAAACCAAGCAGCGCTGGATAATTTGGCACCACACATCAGAGTAGTAGGAGCTTATTAAAACTCCACACAGTGTGTAACAGATATTATATTCCCCAGCGCATAAATCAGAGATACTATATATTCCACATGTTGTGACCCATTAACTGTTATGTTATTGTTAACATAATGCTACTTATACAACAAACACACGCACACACACACACTACGAACATTCCAAAGCTACAGTATACAGTAGAAGGATATATCAAAAGCTAAATTGGATATACCTTAGTAATAAATGAGAGTAAATGTAACATGTTATACATTCTGACAGCATACTGAAGGAGCTCAAGCAGATGGTAAAATTGCCATATATGTCGAATTGTATACAACACAACTCAGAATAAAAAGCTACATTTGTCTTATTCACAGTGATAATTCATCATTGAAAATCTAGGGTAATACTGTACATTACAGAGATGTTGGTCCAGGTTGAGTGCTTCACTGATCTCTGGCATGTGATTCCTCACAAAGAGAGGATGTTGTGTCTGAAATGGCACCCTATTCTGACCTCAAATTCTGACCTAGCTTACATTCTGTTTCGTTACACTGATAGCGCAGCGGTATTCAGTCTGGTAAACATGATGCTAACTCCCTATGGGCCCTGGTCAAAAGTAGTGCACTATATAGGGAATAGAATGCAATGTGGGACTCAACCATGGTTCTGAGTGGGCTGAGGTGAGGTATATCTATGACACACATCAATCTGGTCCCTGTGATCTGAGCGTTTGAGCAGATAAAAGATTGATGTTCAATAAGACCTGCACTCAGTGAACAAAATCCTTCATGTCGTTTTTTTCCCCCTACTATAAGATCAGATTCTACCATCATTCATATTGGACAAGGTCCGCATTAAAAAGCTATCTCTGTCCACAACGGTTTGTGCTTTCAAAATACTACCGCATATGCAGTGCAGCCCAGCTCACATAGAAAATCAAACAATGTTTTTTTTAAATAAATAGATAAATCCAATGCATAGATACATCAAATGTATATTTTAGCTAAAGTGCTTCCAAACTGCTCTCCTAGAGGCCATCTGAATCTGAATAGCTTCTGAATAGCTTCTGTACTGTATGTCTGGCTATTGTTAATGAGGGTCAATAACAATGACTTACAGTGACAGTCACAGTGAGACAGTCCAGAAGTAAAAACATACAACAAGATAAAACAATAAAACATTTGATTTTATTTGATTTCTATGGTCTAGTCAGCCAGCTCACAAGTCAGAATGTGGTCTGAGCTGGACCTCAGGCCGTAGAGATAAAAGCATTTCTGATTGTATTTGTTTCTCTATTGTCCAGTCAGCCAGCTCACATTAAAGGGAGAGTTGTTGACCTCAGCTTGACTTTAGACCACCTCTGAGATCCAGGGCTCCGGTCAAAAGTAGTGCACTATATAAAGAATAGGGTGCCATTTGGGATGCACACATAGTACTGGTTCTGGGTCATAAGACCTTCATCAGAGCATCAAAGCAGGGAGGGTAGAATTAGGGGTTGACTGTGGCAAAAGCACTAGCCTAGCCGACTGCTCACAAAGATATGTCTGTGATCTGTCAAGGTATTTTTAGACTGAGGAAGTAAACAGACTAGCTGTAGGCTAAATTCCTATAACCACATTGACTTTAGTAAACTTATTACAAATATCATTAGCAGATACATCTTTTCAAACACTTTATTGAATAAGGTAATTAGGTTTGGAGGACATGCTAAACTTGTTATCACATAAGTGTATATAGAAAACACGTCTGTTTTACATAGTTGGTCAGCCTACTATCTGGCCTACCAATCTGATTTTGCCAATAAAGCTGTAGCCAAACCACAAACTCTCAATGCCATAGAGATGCTGTAAAACTAGTAATTTATTAAGGGCTATGTTCAATCGGGTCAACTTTAGCCAACATCCGCTTAGCGGTTGTTTTGGTGGTGTCGGAGGTAGAACTGGGTTAGAGCTGGCAAATCCACAAGCAGCTCCTGGCATTATACCTAAAGCGAACATTGTCATTGGCTGCACGGAGTCACATTAAGAGAAATCTCATGCAGCCTAATTTACAAGTTTGAAAACTGGAATGTGAGATGCAATGTTCAATCAATTAGGCTGATAGAAATCCTAATTATTTTGTGTCACGATTTTCAATTTGAACATAACTATCTATCTATATAGCCTACACTTTCTTGTTCTGAACATCTAACTTGAGTGGGATGGGTGTGGCTTCGTGACATTGATCAAGAGTAGCTGCACATCATTTTGACAGCTCCAACGCAGTTAAAGCAAAAACAGTACAATATGAGGATTGACAAATGAATACATACCATACGAAACGTAACGTACCATATCATACTAATTGGAGTGTCCTATCTACCCCTGAGTCTACCCCTGAGTCTACCCCTGAGTCTACCCCTGAGTCTACCCCTGAGTCGACCCGTCTACCCCTGAGTCCAACTTGCAGAAACTACTTCTCGAATAGAAATCCCTGATTGACACTTTTAGGCTATGTCATGGCAACGTTGGCTAGCTAAGCCCTTGCGTAAAAACACCTCATTGGGTCTAAAGGTCTTTTCGAAAATGGAAGGTTGGAGTAATAATAATAATGTTCAACTACTTAAGACATTCTAGAAAATAAACAACTAAGGAAGAATTTTTCACTTCACTCATTGACTTCTCAAACCCCGACCTGGACTGCAAGCGTTACCGGAAGTCTTGCGATGTTGTGCCTCTGTGTTTAGAAACTCTGTGGTTACACCTCTAACACCGCCTAAACATCAGCCAAAAACCATTTTTTGAGAAGACGTTTTGTAAATCCTGCAAAATTCAGGGGACCCCCCCATCAATGTTTTTGTCACTCTCACTCAGATATCATATGAACAAGTCATGGCAAATCAGAAAATAAGCTTTAAAACTGCATATGTTTCTCTCCGGCCCATGGAAAAATTAGTAGGATTGCATGAAATTAGTTTTAAAGCTGCAATATGTACCTTTTTGGGCAACCTGACAAAACTCTGATAGAAATGTGAGTTATAGATCTGTCATTCTCATTGAAAGCATGTCTAAGAAACAGTACATCTGCTCTATGTGTGCTATTTCTATACTTCCCATTTTTAAGTTTAGTTTTTGCATCTTTTACTTTCAGTTTTGTATACCAGCTTCAAACAGCTGAAAATACAACATTTTTGGTTATGGAAAATATATTTCACAGCAGTTTAGTTGGTACAATCATTCTCTACTACACTATACTTGTTTGTTTTGTAACATATTTTGTCATTATTTTGTCACACTGAAATTAGGCAAACTCTAAAACAAATTTCAACCAGGAAATGGCAAGCGATTTCTGCATAGTGCCTCTTAGAAACGTACAAATGTTCTCGCCATCCTATGGCTAAAATGTGTAGAATAGCAGGAAATTAGTTTTAAAGACGGAAACACGTTTTCTGCACAATGGGTAGAATTGCATGAAATTAGTTTTAAAACTGCAACCTTTTCTCTCAGCCCCATGACAAAAAAACAATTATTGCAAGACATTACTAAAATGATTAAAAGTATACTTTTTAGCTCCACTGTGTGTTGGGTAAAGGTCGCTACGTTACCCTGTTTCTTATTGAGAGCATGTCCCCACGCTTCTCTACACCAAGTCTCTTACCTGTACTTGCCTCTCCGATGGCCTCACTTGCGCCATTCAACTTCTGACACTAGTGTAGCGAGTCCAGGGAGTAGCCCCGACTGGGACTTGGACGCAGGTCCAGTGACCGTCAAGCCGACACCTTAACAAAACTTTAACCATTACAACCAAAAGGTCCGATATAATGTGAGGGGTTCGAGTTTGGGAAACCCTGCCGTAAATGACCGACCATTTCCGACAAAGCCCGAGAATGCCGGCGGACAACCTGTGTGTGAGAGCAAAGCAGAACGCTACGCGCGAGCAAGAGAGAGGGGGATTATTGTGCGTTCATGAGCGCTACAGTCACTGCGCGAGTAACAACGGGTGAGCTACTGAGAGGAGAGGAGACATTTGGACAACATTGCTGCTATACTTGTAAAATATATGGTCTAATTTAGCAGAACTGTCCACCAAGGTCCTATACATGTCAAGGATTATACTTGAAATGATTCCTGGTATAGTTTATTACGGAGAGGACGCATACCCGGAATAGAGTGAGCTGGACGGCTGGGCTGAGAAGGGAAGGAATTGTACTCTTTCTGAAGTGGTCGGGAGAAGCAAGTGGTTGCTATTTGCTAAAACAGAAATGCCAACGACCAGGGGACCTAGAGGGTGAGTTCTCGCTTTTCATATTCAACTGACATTGGTTGGGGTGTTTGAAATGATCTATCACATGATTTGTTGGAGTGGCGTGGACCGGGTAGTATGGAACTGATGCTGAGGCGAAACTGCATCTTGTTGATAGGCTAATGATGACCACTGGTTTGTGGTGTAGGCTGGTTATTGATAAAGCATCATTTCGTCACGTTGAAAAGTTATGTGGTCAGTATGAGCAGGATATTGTTGTTCTGGCTACTTCATGACATGCATTCAAATGTCCATTGATTTAGAGCTTGTTCGAGATCAATACGGCTGTATGCACGCCTCACGGGCAAGTCGCAGGCAGGAGCACCTGTCAAGCCGCGCTCTGCTCTGATCACCCGTGGAACCTGTTACATAGACAAACATGTTTGGTGAATGACATGATGTGGAGAGAGAAGGTCAATTAACCAAGCACTAGCATTAAAACCTTTGTATACGTTGCCTCATCATGGGGCATATAAATGATTTGAACAATTCCGTTTTATATTAGCCTAGTTGTTTGCGCAATACTTGGCATATGTATCGAACTTGCAGTTGGATAGGCTACCTATAAAATACTCATTTATATCATTGTAAAATCTTAAGCTATAATGCATAGACTACGTGAAGGTCATTATTATAGCCCACAAATCCGGCGTCCACAGTCAGCAAATTAGTTGTTTATCGACCAATAAAAACAAGGGTCTGCGCAGACTGGTGTTGGTGATGAAACGGATGGTTAGGCGACGCGCCGATCTATTTCAGATTGTTTGAAAACTATGGATGAAAGCCTGACTGTCATAGCTTTATTTATCACATTATATGTGGAACATGCGAATATGGAGATGCAGGTGTCAATGGCGCTAAATAAATAAATGTCATCAATCCACATTATGCATTATTTCCATAGCCACAAAATGATGTCATCAATGTTGGAGTCTATTGGCCTGGCTCTTCCCCGCTATAATTTGTGTAGAATAAAATCTACGTTTTTAGAGCAGTTCAGAGTACATGCTTTGCCTTGATCATTTTCAAATATACTTTTTCCATCAATTGAAAACAGCCAGTGGTTCCACACAGCAGAACTAACACACAGCAAGTCTCTCTAGGGAGAGAGATTGGAGTTGAGGAGGAGAGTGCAACATCATCTATTGGGTTTGACGCATTCATTCGCCTTATTCATTCGCCTTTGAATCCAACTCGTCCTCGCTCTGTTTCTGTGCTGTCTGCGTGACTTAGGACACCTGACTACTCCTTTATGCAGAACCATTACAATATAAGAGGATGCGTTCGACTCGCTATAGCGTGCATCAATAATTTTGCATTAGTTTTGCCTTATACGTTTTTAATTGTAAACGTTGTAAAAATGCAATTCCATTATTGTCGCATTATAATTATTATAATTATAAGTATAATAACACGTATAGTAATACATATACTACTACTAATGATAATAATATAGGACTTATTTTTTAACTAAATACCTATTTGAATTTCTATTAATTCCTGAATTTTGGCATTTGGCTTTTACTATCCCACTGGTAACACACTGGTTGAATCAACGTTGTTTCCTCGTAATTTCAATGAAATTACGTTGAACCAACGTGGATTAGACCTTGAATTGATGTCTATGCCCAGTGGGATTTCATTGACTGAGTAATTAAAATCTAATTTCAGGAGCTGTGTCTTCTCCCAAATGCTCTTAAGTAGGAATCCCAGTGCCCCTTTATTTCAAAGTACACTTACATTTAGAAGGATCAATAATGTAAATCTAAATACATGTATACTCTTCTTAAAATCGGTCTTTGCTTGGTATATTCATAAGGGAGCACTTCAAAAAATGGTTTGCTCTTAATAAATTACATTTCATGTTAAATCTCTCATGATAATTTGTCACCAATGATATGGTTATTTATGACTAATTATTTGCATTTGTCTTTAAAGGACTATTGAGTTGTATGTAGTATGTAGATTCATGAGGATGAACTTCACTACATACATTACAATAGCATTGACTGTCTTCTATGGAAAAGGGGATGACCTAGCAAGTTGTACAACTGAAATGTGTCTTCTGCATTTAACCCAACCCCTCTGAACGAGAGAGGTGCGGAGGGCTGTAGAATCTAATATTGCATTTGAGAGGAGTCTGTTGCTCTGTGTGAGAGAGAAGGGGGGTAGAGCAAGCAATGGAATACTTATTTAACTGGGCAAGTCAGTTAAGAACAAATTCTTATTTCCAATGACACCCTAGGAACAGTGGGTTAACTGCCTTTTTCAGGGGCAGAACAACAGATTTGTACCTTGTCAGCTCAGGGATTTGATCTGGCAACCTTTTGGTGGCTGGCCCGGTTGGTGATGAGCTAATGAGTGGCTGGCCCGGTTGGGGATGCTTGAGCCCTCACCGGTAAACAAAAGGCATATACTGCTGCCTGACAGACCATAATTACCAATTACGTTGTAACCACTCATCTCTACAATCTCTCCACACACTCTTCAAGTCTCTCTCTCTATTCCTCTGTTGTAACCACTCATCTCTACAATCTCTCCACACACTCTTCAAGTCTCTCTCTCTATTCCTCTGTTGTAACCACTCATCTCTACAATCTCTCCACACACTCTTCAAGTCTCTCTCTCTATTCCTCTGTTGTAACCACTCATCTCTACAATCTCTCCACACACTCTTCAAGTCTCTCTCTCTATTCCTCTGTTGTAACCACTCATCTCTACAATCTCTCCACACACTCTTCAAGTCTCTCTCTCTATTCCTCTGTTGTAACCACTCATCTCTACAATCTCTCCACACACTCTTCAAGTCTCTCTCTCTATTCCTCTGTTGTAACCACTCATCTCTACAATCTCTCCACACACTCTTCAAGTCTCTCTCTCTATTCCTCTGTTGTAACCACTCATCTCTACAATCTCTCCACACACTCTTCAAGTCTCTCTCTCTATTCCTCTGTTGTAACCACTCATCTCTACAATCTCTCCACACACTCTTCAAGTCTCTCTCTCTATTCCTCTGTTGTAACCACTCCCATCTCCATACTCTCCAGGTCTCCCTGTCTAATCTGTTGTTCTCACAGTGGACACCCCTTCCCTTCCTTTCAAACCTATCTCTCTCTCTCTCTCTCTCTCTCTCTCTCTCTCTCTCTCTCTCTCTCTCTCTCTCTCTCTCTCTTTGGGGCCCTGACTCTGTGCCCATGTTCACTCGTGCTTTCTACATTCAAAAATGGTGTGTCATTTCGGGGATGAGTGCTACGGTAAGTCAGCTACAGAATGCTGATGGGGTGGAGCAACTAGCTCATCATCAGAGAATTCTTATTTTTTTTATTTTACCAGGTAAGTTGACTGAGAACACGTTCTCATTTACAGCAACGACCTGGGGAATAGTTACAGGGGAGAGGAGATGAATGAGTCAATTGCAAACTGGGGATGATTAGGTGACTGTGATGGTATGAGGGTTAGATTGGAAATTTAGCCAAGACACCAGGGTTAACACCCTTACTCTTACGATAAGTGCCATTGAATCTTTAGTGACCACAGATTCAGGACACCCATTTAACATCCCATCTGAAAGATGGCACCCTACACGGGTGGCAGGTAGCTTGGTGCTTAGAGTGTTGAACTAGTAACCAAAAGGTTGTTAGATCTAATCCCTGAGCTGTCAAGGTCAAAATCTGTCATTATGCCCCTGAACAAGGCAGTTAACACACTGTTCCTAAGGTGTCATTGAAAATAAGAATTTGTTCATAACTCACTTGCCTAGTTAAATAAAGGTTCAAATAAAACAGGGTACGGTCCCTAATTGCAGTACTGGGATCATTTTGTTGACCAGAGTAAAGGGTGTCTCCTACTGGCCCTTAAACACCACTTCCAGCAGCATCTGGTCTCCCATCCAGGGACTGACCAGGACCAACACTGCTTAGCTTCAGAAGCAAGTCAGCAGTGGGATGCAGGGTAGTATGCTGCTGGCCCCCAACCAGTTAGTATCAGTGGTGGTTGCATTATAAAACCCCTTGGACTTTATTGCTTCACACAGTTGTGTCAAGTTGGCTGGATGTCCTTTGGGTGGTGGACCATTCTTGATACACACAGGAAACTGTTGCGTGTGAAAAACCCAGTGGTGATGGAGTTCTTGACACAAACCGGTGTGTCTGGCATCTACTACCATAACCCGTTCAAAGGCACTTACAACTTTTGTCTTGTCCATTCCCCTTCTGAATGGCACACATACCAAATCCATGTCTCAATATTCTCAAGGCTGAAAAGTCATTCTTCATCTTGTCTCCTCCCCTTCATCTACACTGATTGAAGTGAATTTAACAGGTGACATCAATCAAGGATCATAGCTTTCACCTGGATTCACCTGGTCAGTCTGTCATGGAAAGAGCAGGTGTTCTTAATGTTTTGTACACTCAGTGTACATCCCATGGCAAAATGTGTTGCTTTTTTTGACTGATACATCCAATGGTTCACAGTCTCCCTGGGTTCTATAGTCATGTTGATATTGACTGTGTGTGAATGTTTTGCTTTGAAGTTCAATAGACAGAAATGGATCTACTTTGACATTTAAAACGATAGTCAGCATACATTCCATATGCATAGGACCTACAATTCCACGCTTTGCAAGTCTAATATTGATATTTCACTTGAGGGCATATTGCATCTTTAACGAACTCACTCCATGGTGCAACTCCCCAAGTCAATATTAAAATATATTTTGATACTCGGTCTGCCTCATATCGAAATCATTATTTGCTTAGCCGCAGTGGACCGGGTTCTCTGCTTGGTAGCTGTCCAGGCTTATCATGGCTGAACTGGAATTACACATTTATACTCTATGCGTCCCAAACAGCGCCCTATTCCCTACAAAGTGCACTGCCTTTTACCAGATCTCTGGGCCCTAGTCAAAAGTAGTGCACTATAAAGAGAATATGGTGCCATTTGGGAAGCAGCCCCTGTGTTGTGCGGACTGGAGATGGATGGTTGAAACAACAATAACAACAGGGTCCGAGCTGTAGTGTCCAAGCCCAGGCAGTGTTTGCTGTTCTCTCTGTGTCTGTCCCCAAGAAGGGACCGGAACATGCAGTGTGTCACTGGGTTGTCAATGTATTGTCCATCTGCTGATTGACCTATTTGAAGAGCAGTCCAGGGTTTCTATATTCTTCATTTCCCCACAATGGAACAGCAACATAGTTGCTCTGGGTTTCCATTGTTTGTTGTTCGGACAGGAATAGGCTTCAGGGTCTGGCTGTCAATGTTTGTGTTTCATCTCGTCACACGTTAAGGACAAGATCCTATCATCCACAACCACAGACTTAACTCTGTCCCAAATGGCACTGTATTTGCTATGTAGTGTGCACTGTATAGGGAATAGGGTGCTGTTTGGGACTCAGCCTACAGGAAGTGATTCCCCCGCAGTGATACCAAGGCAATTGGCCCTGTATCTAACACTACACTTTGTATGTGGTCTGCCACTCTGTTTTCTGTCTGTGTTCTCAGGATGGGATGTTAGTGGATAGATTTGAATAATGTAAACGTTATTAAACAGAATACACTTCATTAAAACTGTTTGCTTTGTGATTGTGAGGCCTGTGGGTAATAGATGGAAATAATTCTAAATAAATTGGGATCACTGTGTCACAACAATATCCAATAGTGTTTTCTATTCAATTCAACACATTTATTTTAATTACATTCTATTTGAACCTTTTTGGTAGCCTGTTGCCACATCTGTTTGTGCTCTTAACTCCACTGCGGTCTTTGGTATGAAAATGAGTGAGGAGAATTTGGCATGATGGCACAAACAGACTGGCTATATTTTGTGTGTATAGCAGAATATGCTGCTTTGCTTTCTGACTTCGTCCCACCTGTTGAGAAGACAATTTCTGCACTTTGAAGTGAAACACTGTCAGCTGAAGGAGGAGAAGCATGAAGAGGGGGACTCTTATACTTTGTACTTTTAGTTATGACATTTTAAATGTTATAACAGCGGAAGCTTTTGAGTTGTCGAAATGTTGGGATTTCTTTTGATCATCGAGCCGTCAAAAGGTAATGCATTGTTCAACCTGCAGGGCTGTTTTAGGATGTAGAGCATAGAGTAGGATGGTTGACATGTTGTTGATTCAGTTGATTTTCCTGCCCTCCTCTCATGTTACTTTATAAAAGTTGCTGCAGCGAAGCCTTATAACTAGGCAGGTCTGTCATTCTATCCTCTGTTTTCCCACCCGCCTGTCAGTCTTTCTGCAAGTAGGCAGGAATCACCTTATTGAGCCCAGACAGACAGACAGACAGACAGACAGACAGACAGACAGACAGACAGACAGACAGACAGACAGACAGACAGACAGACAGACAGACAGACAGACAGACAGACAGACAGACAGACAGACAGACAGACAGACAGACAGACAGACAGAGAGAAAGAGAAAGAGAGAGAGAGAGAGAGAGAGAGAGAGAGAGAGAGAGAGAGACACACACAGACAGACAGACAGACACTGCATATCATCAATTAATAACACTGGCTTTCTAAAAAAAACAGTCTGCTGTCAGGCCCCAACTGCCAGAAATGCCTCAGTTTACAGGGTAGTACACTTATTCTTACTTATTCTCCCTTGTTTGCTTGTAGAAACAACACTTTTTTTTCATTCTTTAGGTACATCCACTGTGGGAATAGGAAAGTAGAGCTTTTCTCCAACAAGAGCATTGCCTATGAAGAATAGCTGACAGCTAAACAGTATGGAAATATATGCACATTTATATTAATGCCATTTAAATGTAGATGTTTTTTTGTATTGGATATATTTACCACATCATATGGAGACAGAAACATGAACATTTTACCTTATCATAAGTAGAAATAATTATAAATGATTAAATCCTTCCAATAGAAATAAAAATATCATTTTATTTATGAATTTAACTTTAATTAAATGAGTTGACTCTTCACATGGGATGATTAAAAAGAAAGGGACTATTGAATGATCCCCAATGATACATTGCATCTCCCAAAAACGTTTTCAACATACATCTGTAAAATGTTAGTCTAGAAACTAAAGCTTTGGTTGTCTTCCTCTCAGGCTTCCATGTCTTCTCCCTGGACCTCCTCAATGTCCACCTCTTGGACATCAGACTCCGAGGCCTCATCTTCACTATCAATGTCTAACCTTGTTGAGGATGGCTCGTTGTCAGGCTCAAAAAGCCTCAAATTTGCCAGGATGGCCACCAATTTTTCAACACTTGTATTGGTCAGCCTTTTCCGTGCTTTTATGTGTGTTCCCAAACAAGGACCAGTTGCGCTCTGAGGTGGCTGATGTTGGTGGGATTTAGAGGATGATGGAGGCAACTGGGGAAATAGCCTCAGATCCACAAAGTCCCTTCCACCAGGTGGCTGATGAGATATGTTGGCACGGCTGCCATATTGCATGTCCATCCCAAAGCCCTTGCTTGGAAGTGTACTTCACCAGACTGCCAAGAACCTTACCCTCATCCAGGCCAAGGTGGCGAGACACGGTAGTGATGACACCATAGGCCTTGTTGATCTCTGCACCAGACAGGATACTCTTGCCAGCATACTTGGGGTCCTACATGGGCCCTGCGGCGTGTATGGGCTTCAGGCAGAAATCTTCACGCTTTTTGATGTATTTCAGAACTGCAGTTTCCTCTGCTTGGAGCAATAGTGAAGTGGGCAGGGCATTGTCTCCCTCAATCTGTGCAATGGCTACTGCTTTAGGTTTCAGGAGTTTCAGGCTGCTTTACCACTCTCTCCCAAAATACATCATCCATCAGGTAGATTGCTGCTATAACTTGATGACCCTTCACATACCTAACCATTTCCTTGGCTCCCCTGTAGAGTGTATCCATTGTTTTCAGTGCCATGATGTCCTTGAGGAGCAGATTCAATTCATGAGCAGCACAGCCAATGGGTGTGCTGCTCATCAGACCACCCATCAGAGATGATTGCAGTACAGTCTACTTTCTCTATGATTTGCTTGACCTTCACTTGAACTCTGTTGAACTCTGCATCCAGACAATTAGTAGATAAATCATGTCTGGTTGGAGGGGTGTATGCTGGCAAAGAACATTCAGATATCTCTTCCAATACACATTGTCTGTGAGCATTAGAGGTGGGCCAGTTGCATACACAGCTCGAGCAAGTCATTCATTCGCATTTCTCTGACTATGTTCGTCCATTGAGTCAAAAAAACATATGATTCCTTGAGGACCATAAGCTGTTGCTATCGATAAGGTGTCTGTTTCATCATTTTCACATCGAATAGAAGGTTTCTTGTTGTGAGCGCTGAGGGAACTTTATGCACTTGGCCAGACGATTCTGCGTCTTTGTTGCATTCTTCACGTATGATTTGGCACAGTATTTGCAAATGTACACAGATTTCCCTTCTTTATTAGCTGCTGTGAAATGTCTCCACACATCAGATAGTGCCGTGGCATTTTCCTGTTAAGATTAGAAGAAAAAAATAATAATAATACAATTCCATGTACAGATAAATAGTTAAGCATTTAGATTTAACAACTCATTTGTTAGATAAATGTTTTAAAAAGAAACATGTATTGAAACAAGTAAATTAACACTTCTCAGTTAGCAGGCTCAAGCAAGCTAAAACCCACATGGTAGCAAGAACTAACTAGCAGAAATTATTAACAAGTTAGAAATTATTTAAACACCCTTTGCTGTAAGGCTACTATTTACTAGTTAACAAAAAATCATGTATGCCATATCAAATATATTCACCCAACCCATTATTGTAATCAAAACCTACCAGAAAGCATGTAGTCCTTGGCTCAGACTGTGTAGTAGTGTGGGCTCAGTAGCATCTCATTAGTGTGCAAGATCTTGAGAATCAGCTGTACATGTGATGGAAGAATGCACTGTGCATGCAGAGGATTGCAATTACATTGAATTGGGGATAGTTTAACTAAAATATGCCACAAGACCAAGAATGTGTATCCCACAAAAAAAAGGTTCACTGTTATAAGCTAACTTTTTTGATGAATTTAAGCAAAATTCTCCAAATTCGCGGCCTTAACTTGCCATTGAAGAATTCCGGAAAAATTCCGGAAATTTACTGAAAAGTTTCCAACCCTTTGCAACCCTACATGTAATGCATCAGATTAGCACTGTAAAATTATAAAATTATCATCAACTGTGAAAGCTGTTCAAATAATTTGTGTAGGTCTAGAATTGTTCATGTACAATAAAACACATCAACTTTTTACATTAAGAACAAATCTGTCATAAACAGGCACCCTCGGGAGCGCGTGCTTAGTCCCCTCCTGTACTCCCTGTTCACCCACGACTACACGCGACTCTAACACCATCAAGTTTGCAGACGACATAACCGTGGTAGGCCTGACCACCGACGATGATGAGACAGCCTATATGGAGTAGGTCAGAGACTTGTGTTGCCAGGACAACAGCCTCTCACTCAACGTCAGCAAGACAAAGGAGCTGATCATGGACTACAGGAAACGGAGGGCCAAGCACGCCCCCATTCACATTGGCAGAGCTCTAGTGGAGCAGGTCGAGAGCTTCAAGTTCCTCAGTGTCCACTAAGGATTTATGATGGTCCAAACACACCACACAGTCGTGAAGAGGGCACAACAACGTGTCTTCCCCCTCGGGAGGCTGAAAAGATTTGTCATGGGCCCTCAGATCCTCAAAGAGTTCTCCAACTGCACCATTGAGAGCATCTTGACTGACTACATCACTGCTTGGTATGGTAACTGCTTGGCATCCGACTGCAAGGTGCTACAGAGGGTAGTGTGGACGGCCCAGAACATCACTGTGGCCGAGCTCCCTACCATCCAGGACCAGAAATATACCAGGCGGTGTCAGAGGAAAGCCCTAAAAATTGTCAAAGACTCCAGCCACCAAAGTCGTAGACTGCTACTCTGCTACTGCATGGCAAGCAGTACCAATGTACCAAGTCTGGAACCAGCAGGACCCTGAACAGCTTCTACCCCTAAGTCATAAGACTACTAAATAGTTAGTTAAATAGTTAACCAAATACCTACCCAAACAATCTGCATTGACCCTTTTTTCACTAACTTTTGTGACTCATCACATACGCTGTTGCTACTATTTACTATCTGGCACTTTATTCCTAGTTATATGTACCTATCTACCTCAATGACCTTGTACCCCTGCACATTGACTCTGTACTGGTACCCAGTGTATATAGCCAAGTTATCATTACTCATTGTGTATCTATTATTACTTTATTACGTGTTTTTCTTTTCTATTATTTCTATTATTATTTTCGTTCTCACTGCATTGTTAGGAAGGGCCCGTAAGTAAGCGTTTCACTGTTAGTCTATACCTGTTGTTTACAAAGCATGGGACAAATAAAAATGAGATTTTATTTTAATTGCAACATAATCCTTTTCCATCTGTGAATACAGAACTGTCAGTTTCGTTTCGTTGTGTCAATACTTGAAGATGGTTAACATGTGTTTAAATGGTTAGATAAAATGAGGAACTAACTAACCGCTGTCTTCCCTGGGAGACCACAGTGTGTAATTAACATCCGAGAGGAAGCAGATAAAAGCATACTGCTGTTCTAAATTGCAATTTAACGCTTAATTTCACATTGATGTTTATTTAGAAGAGCACTTATCTAGAGTCCTATCCATCTCCCATTAGAATATACTTTGGTAATAATCAAGTGAAATACTTTATCTCCACTTTATGAGAAGGACAAAATGAAGGCAGGTGTCTTGTGTCCATAGGCTTTGTATAAACGCATCCACTAAATGTCATGTATACAACTGCGTGTACAAAAAATATTGAGTTGCACCCCTTTTGCTCTAAGAACAGCCTCAATTTGTTGGGGGCGTGGACTCTACAAGGTGTCAAAAGCATTCTACTGGGATCATAGCTTTCACCTGGATTCACCTGGTCAGTCTATGTCATGGAAAGAGCAGGTGTTCCTAATGTTTTGTACACTCAGTATATATCTTGTGGTTTGACTTGTGCCAATGCGACATGGATTAAATGTTTTGACACTTGGTTTTGTTTAGTGATGCACCGATAAGAATTTTTGGGCCGATACCGATATCCAATATTTTCCTTACCCCCCCCCCCAAAAACATACCTATAACCAATATTTAAAATGTTAGCGGCCTTTTAAGAATTCTAGTACAGTTAAATAGTTAACACACACATGGACACAGTGGTCTAAGGCACTGCATCTCAGTGCAAGAGGTTCGAATCCAGGTTCTATCACATCCAGCCGTGATTGGGAGTCCCATAGGGCAGCGCACAATTGACCCAGTGTCGAACGGGTTTGGCCGGGGTAGGCTGTCATTGTAAATAAGAATCTGTTCTTAACTGACTTGCCAAGTTAAATAAAGGTTACACACACCACACCACACTGACCAAAGCAATATTTTGTTGGCATTTACGTATGTCACCATTACTATTAAAGCATAATCAAAAACAATTTATCTCACTTACTTTCTGTGTTGTTTCGTTGTTAATTTCTTCAGTCATTTCATTCTCAACCAGGATTTCTATGGAACGCCGTTTGGGTCTTTGCATGTCAAAAAAGATACGTGTCAAATAACACTATTTGATGTGTCAAATAAGCTCGTTGACCAATCAGGATCTGATTATGACTCCACGTCACATAATAATTTAACGCGTTCATACATTCTTTATGTAGTTATTGCACATTGATTACACTATCACTCGTATTTCATATGTCACAACGATTCATCGATACATATGCTATGATGCTGGTAAAGTTGTCTCTCGCACCTACAGTGCTGGTCATAAAAGAAGCTAGCTAACTCATGAATGCAAACAATGTTCTTCCTCAGAAACATAGAAAAACGACATAATCTGTTTCAGTAGCTATAGTTAGCTAGCTAACTATATAGCTAGGTGTCATCATCTAAAATAACGCTAATTTATAAGACATTTCTTATTTGATTAATGGTGGTCGGACCCATCTATGTGAAGCTAGCCACAATAAGGATTAGCCACAATAGTGGAATTTGCGGTTAGCCTTCAAAATAAAAGTATGGCATAATTCTACTATTTGTATTCATTTGCATCACTGTCAATGTCATACTTTTATTTTGAAGGCAAACCGCAAATTCCACTATTGTGCGAAATACTTGTTGTGGCTAGCTTCACAACACATAACACAGTCCGGTCGAGCCTCACTAGCCAGATAAAGCTAGCTGGCTGCTTATAACGTTAGCTTTTCATGAACTGAAGTTCAATTTCAATAGGAGAACAACAAGTGGCAACCTAGCTAATACTTACTCACAAGGATTCCTAAATCATTGCAAAGAATAATGAAAATGACTGCAGTTTCTACAGGTCATTGTTTTCAAGCTGGTTGTATTGGTGCTACCTAGGTACCAAGCTAAAGCTAACGACCCCAGAAGTTGCAGTCGAACAAGTGATCCTTTATTACCAACGCGTTATTGTAAACACATAATGTGTGGCCGGTGTTTGGTTGTTTGCAGACTTTTTTGTACAGCTTTGACAGTGCGACTGTATTTGTTTTGACACTCAAAGACCCAAACGGCGTTCCGTAGTATGTATGTCGTGAAGCTAATGGCAGTGACGCTATTATTGTGTAACTCCGGTAGGGCAACATCTGAAAAATAGCGCACTTGGTAGTGTGTAATGGTGCTCGACCAGTCGGCGCCAACATCACCCACGACAGAGAACGGTTGATTGTCAAGGGAAATGAATTCCATTATCTTGGCTTTAATGGATTTCACCTATGAGTTGTCTCGCTGAAATGTTCTTACTCTTTCAAATGACTGCTCAACTTGTTGACTGCTCGATCCACACAGCAGACATTGTGGGCTAGGTTAGGAATGCTGTGTTGAACGTGTAGCGTAACATTTTACATGGCGTTATTACGCCATGTACCTGCGTTATATAGTTATGCACGGCAGCTTTCACATCGGTTTTTAGCCTCGGCGTTAAATTAGACATTGGGCCGATGTTGCCATTTTTAGCTAATATCGTCCAATTCCAATATGTTCACCGATATATCGTGCATCCCTAGTTTTGATTATTATTACATTTTTCAGTACTGTCAACTGTCAAGGGCTCTCTATCTGTACCTTCTGGATATACAGGACTAACAAGCACAACAATGTGAAAGTGTCAATGGCATCGGAGTAAAAGCTAGCTGCGCTTCAGGTCTGTACTGTATTGTACTGAATGTGAATGTTGTAGCGTCATTTACAGTGAGCCTTGTGGATGTGAGGAACTTCACCACTGCCTTCGACAACATCCCATTTAGATTGTGTCCCAAATGGTACCCCTCCATAGGGATTTGGTCAAAAGTAGTGCACTATAAAGGGAATAGGGTGCCACTAGGGCCAAGAAATCTTCCAATTTACTACCCAGGCTTTAGATTCCACTGTGAAGCGTTAGCAGTTTAGCACAAATAGATGTTTTCTTCTTCTTCGTGAGCATCATTTTCTATTCCTTGCCAGAGATTTGTGCTACCTACCATGTGGTACCTCATACTATCAATACAGGATGGAATGCAGAAACAGAGCACGCCAAATGAGCTGGCTGTATGCTAATAGACACACAAGTGGGGACTGTTAGAACTGAACCTCAGTTATATTTATTTTTGACAGTTGAACGTGGCAGCTGTGGCAACCACATTTATTTTATTTTTTATTTCACCTTTATTTAACCAGGTAGGCTAGTTGAGAACAAGTTCTCATTTGCAACTGCGACCTGGCCAAGATAAAGCATAGCAGTGTGAACAGACAACACAGAGTTACACATGGAGTAAACAATTAACAAGTCAATAACACAGTAGAAAAAAAAGGGGAGTCTATATACATTGTGTGCAAAAGGCATGAGGAGGTAGGCGAATAATTACAATTTTGCAGATTAACACTGGAGTGATAAATGATCAGATGGTCATGTACAGGTAGAGATATTGGTGTGCAAAAGAGCAGAAAAGTAAATAAATAAAAACAGTATGGGGATGAGGTAGGTAAAATTGGGTGGGCTATTTACCAATAGACTATGTACAGCTGCAGCGGTCGGTTAGCTGCTCAGATAGCAGATGTTTGAAGTTGGTGAGGGAGATAAAAGTCTCCAACTTCAGCGATTTTTGCAATTCGTTCCAGTCACAGGCAGCAGAGAACTGGAACGAAAGGCGGCCAAATGAGGTGTTGGCTTTAGGGATGATCAGTGAGATACACCTGCTGGAGCGCGTGCTACGGGTGGGTGTTGCCATCGTGACCAGTGAACTGAGATAAGGTGGAGCTTTACCTTGTAGATGACCTGGAGCCAGTGTGTCCGGCGACGAATATGTAGCGAGGGCCAGCCGACTAGAGCATACAGGTCGCAGTGGTGGGTGGTATAAGGTGCTTTAGTAACAAAACGGATGGCACTGTGATAAACTGCATCCAGTTTGCTGAGTAGAGTATTGGAAGCTATTTTGTAGATGACATCGCCGAAGTCGAAGATCGGTAGGATAGTCAGTTTTACTAGGGTAAGTTTGGCGGCGTGAGTGAAGGAGGCTTTGTTGCGGATCTAACAGAGACATTTATTGTAGCTGCTCCAGTGCTAGTTATAAATCACCCACATGTTTTGTTCTGCACAACAGAGACAGAGGAATGTCAATATCTAATTTATCAAAATATGCCTCCTGCTATTATCTTAGATTTGTAGTATGAAAATAATAGAATGGGATGTAAGATTTATCTAAAACGGAAAGAAAATGTTTGTCAATTTGTCTTTAATCCACTGTTCACCTCTTACAATATAACAATTTCATCATTCTACTATGTTGCCAGAGCCATTTTAGGATACATTACTTAGATTCCATTTGTGAGCATGTTGTTTTCCCTTCAGGAAGGTCCAGTCCAGAAAGCCGTGGTCCTGATTAGATTGTCTGACACACTAATGAGAGTCTAATGACTCACCCATTTGTTTAGAGTCTGTCTGTGAGGTCTTCTCTCTCTGTAATCTAGCAACAAGGACACTCAGCTTGCGGCCCAAATGGCACCCTAATTCCCTATATAGTGCAATAATTTACACCAGGGAACCGACCCAGTGTTCATTTTGGCACTCTTAAATGGGAGATACAACCATCCCAGCTCTGCAGATTTTGCTGCGAAGAGACAGAATCATTAGATCATTTGTTTTTGTACTGTCCATACATAGCTTGTTTTTGGTCACAGGTCCAGGAATGGCTGAAGAATTGCAACATTTACCTGGAGCTAACTCTGCAGATAGCAATACTGGGTGATCTGAAAAGTCATAGTCAATCGATCAATAACATAATAATACTTTTAGCAGAAATGTTTATTTTTAATTTACAATCTGTAGAAATTATGAGAATAGAAAGGTTCAGAATTTTTGTGAAACATCACAGCACAGTTGAAAAATATATGGCAAATAGATATCCAATATGGATGGTGTTAAGAGATAGATGGGAGGGGTTGAATGGAGCTGAAGGTTGGGAATAAAACAACTAATAACAACAAGATAACTAATGTCAAATATACTGTGTCCGTAAAACGTACACTACTTTTCAAAAGTTTGGCGTCAACTAGAAATGGCCTTGTTTTTGAAAGAAAATTGTCCATTAAAACAACATGAAATTGATCAGAAATACAGTGTAGACATTGTTAATGTTGTAAATTACTATTATAGCTGGAAACGGCAGATTTTTTATGGAATATCTACAAAGGCATACAGAGGCCCATTATCAGCAACCATCACTCCTGTGTTCCAATGGCACGTTGTGTAGCTAATCCAAGTTTATCATTTTAAAAGGCTAGTTGATCATTAGAAAACCCTTTTGTCACCAATGGTCGAGTCACAAGTCAAGTCTCTGTGGCCAGAGGCGTCATGCCCTCAGAGTTGTCCTGTTTATAAAAAATATATATATACGTATTTTTTTGTTTTATAAATGTTTGTAGTTGTTGTTTCTCTGTAATACTACTAGCCACCTAGCAATTTTATGAAGTTGTCTTTAGCTAGCCCAGATAGGTTCCCAATCTCCCAACCTCATAACTAGCTACCAAGAAGCCATTTCAGGATATCAATCAAATTAGATTAGCTAGCTAGTCTAACTTAGCTGGCATGCCTGCTGGCAAGGTTGGTAGACGTTAGAAAAGCAGGCAATAAAGAAAACAATGTAGCGCCGGTATTATGGGTTGTATCTTTTGAATGGTAGCCTGAGGGCTAGAAATCAAACTGTTTTCTCTGAGAAAAAGAGGAAGACTTGGCTACGTTGGCTACAGAACCTGTGCGATGTGTATAATCAGAGCTGGAGCACGTCTGCCTGTCTGCCCACAATCGTCGCTTGACCATCTCTCTCAGTCAATCTCCCACATATAAACGCTATGATGTCATTGGGTTGGGAGTTTGATATTTGTCATTTATCAGTGTTCTGGCTGGGCAGATCCACCACCTGTGGCCTGCAGTTTAAGGGGCTATTGTGGATACAGACAGGCAAACCCAGCGATGGTGATGGTCTATCTGTTATACGAGGGGTTTGATGGTGCTCTCATCTGACAGGACCTAGATAAGTGTTTGTGTGTGTGACCAATCGGGATAGTCCTAAATGGCATCCTATTCCATATATAGTGCACTACTTTTGACCATAGCCCTATGTGCTTCCCTATGGGCCCTGATCAAAAGTAGTGCACTATATAGGGAATAGGGTGATATTTGGGACATAACCTTAGTAATAGGAGACAGACAGGACATAGTGGTCTATTACAGACATTGACATGAACAGGAGATTGAAACTCAAGTTTATATACATCAGAGAACCACAGCTGCATCTAATATTCCATCATGTCTTCCTGTGGCGCTATAGAAGCCTTTTAGAACTGACACGGTGTGTGCGTGCGTGGAGACGTACATGTGCGTTCTTTTAGAACTGACACGGTGTGTG
This sequence comes from Oncorhynchus nerka, assembly GCF_034236695.1. Taxonomy (NCBI): domain Eukaryota; kingdom Metazoa; phylum Chordata; class Actinopteri; order Salmoniformes; family Salmonidae; genus Oncorhynchus; species Oncorhynchus nerka. The sequence continues at coordinate 75,424,948 of NC_088419.1, forward strand.
TGTGTGTGCGCGCGTGCAGACGTACATGTGCGTTCTTGTGTGTCATGTGTCTTCGGAAACACATTTGACAGAATTGGATCAAATCCAAGGTCACCAAATGCAATTTATAACACTTTTCAGAAAGTGTGTATCTCCTTTGTTAATGTTAACAGTCATAAGAACGAAACACTTTAAACTCTACGTCACTTCACTTTAAAGTCAAGGTGAGGAAATAAATTGTCTGAACACTTAATTCGTTGTTCAGACATGTATACTGCATCAGTATATTATTGTACTGTATTACCTAAAACACTTCCAGTCAGAACTGACAGTCACACTTTAGTTGGATAGTCACATATACACTGAGTATACCAAATGTTAAGAACACCTTCCTAATATTGAGTTGTACCTCCTTTCCAACCCTTCCCATTTCGCCCTCAGAACAGCCTCAATTAGTCGGGCGTGAACTCTACAAGGTATCAAAAGCGTTCCACAGGGATGCTGGCCATGTTTACTTCAATGCTTCCCACAGTTGTGTCAAGTTGGCTGGAAGTCCTTTGAATGGTGGACCATTCTTGATACACATGGGAAACTGTTGAGTGTGAAAAAAACAGCAGCATTGCAGTTCTTGACACAAACCGGTGCACCTGGCATCAACTATCATAACTCATTAAAAGGTATTTAAATATTTTGTCTTGCCCATTCACCATCTGAATGGCAAACATACATAATCCATGTCTCAATTGTCGCAAGGCTTAAAAATCTTCCCCTTCATCTACACTGAATTAAATGTCTTTAACAAGTCACCTGGTCAGTCTATGTCATGGAAAGAGCAGGTGTTCCTAATGTTTTGTACACTCAGTGTAGATGATAGGAAGAGTAGCTGCTTCTTCTGAAATAGCTAATGGGGATCCTAATACAATAACAAATAGATGGTCATACTGTCAACAATTTATATGTTGATAAGCAACTGCTTGCTAAGGTTACGGTTAGTTTAGTGTTAGGTTTAAAATGAGGGTAAGGGTCAGGGTTAGGGCTAGGATTAGGTTAGGCTTAAGTTTAGGGTTAAGAAGGGTTATGGGTTAAGGTCAGGGTTACCCAACTGACTACAAGTGGTTTTTGTTATTGATTTCAACATTTAACAAAGCAAACAACTCTATGCACAAGGACTACTTTTTTTTATACATTTTATTTTACAATTTTGTATTTATAAAAAAAAATAGGGGTGGATCAGATTAATATTGCGGAAAGATTGTTGCTTCCATCAATGTAATTGTCTGCATAATTTCCAATCCCCCATATCTTTTTTTGGTAAATATGTACAGTTGAAGTCGGAAGTTTACATACACTTAGATTGGAGTCGTTAAAACTAGTTTTTCAACCACTCCACAAATTTCTTGTTAACAAACACTTTTCACACCAAAGTACGTTCATCTCTTGGAGACAGAATGTGTCTCCTTCCTGAGCGGTATGATGGCTGTGTGGTCCCATGGTGTTTTTACTTGCATACTATTGTTTGTACAGACGAACGTGGTACCTTCAGATGTTTGGAAATTGCTCCCAAGGATGAACCAGACCTGTGGAGGTCTACAATGTTTTTTCTGAGGTCTTGGCTGATTTCTTTTGATTTTCCCATAATGTCAAGCAAAGAGGCACTGAGTTTGAAGGTAGGCCTTGAAATAAATCCACCGGCACCCCTCAAATTGACTCAAATGATGTAAATTAGCCAATCAGAAGCCTCTGAACCCATGACATAAATTTCTGGAATATTCCAAGATTTTTAAAGGCACAGTCAACTTAGTGTATGTAAACTTCTGACGCACTGGAATTGTGATACAGTGAATTATAAGTGAAATAATCTGTCCGTAAACAATTGTTGGAAAAATTAATGTCATGCACAAAGTCGATGTCCTATCTGACTCGCCAAAACTATCGTTTGATTACAAGACATTTGTGGAGTGGTTAAAAAATGTGTTTTAATGACTTCAACCTAAGTGTATGTAAACTTCCGACTTCAACTGTAGGATGAGACATTCCAATCAATTTACTAGAGAACCAGTTTGGATTTAAGTATAACTTTTGTATGACTGATGCCTTTAGTGAGAAGTTTAATGCTTTAATATTTAACATTTTCTGAATTTAACATGAATTCATATTCATTATATAAATAGGCCCTTTTGATTTTGTCTGGCTTGCCATTCCAAATAAAATTCAGACCATTTAATTGGTCAACTACACGGTAATGTAAAATTAGCATTTTTTTGTGATCCAATACGTAATATATTACACTTATCATAATTTGGTTTTAATCCAGAGAGGATAGCATAAGTATCTCGAACCTCTATGAGGCTGTGGAGAGATTCTAATTGTGTTCAAAAAAGAAAACATGAATCATCAGCGTACAATGACACCTTAGTTTTTAAGCCACGGATTTCTAATCCCTTAATATTATTGTTGGATCTAATTTTAACAGCTAACATTTCAATGGCAATAATAAATAGATATGCCAATAGTGGACAACCTTGTTCTACTCTCTTAGATAGTTTAGAACTTTCTGAGATGTAGCCATTATTTACTATTTTACACCTAGGGTTACTATACATAACTTTAACCCATTTTATAAGAGATTCCCCAAAATTGAAATATTCTAGGCATTTATATATAAACCAGTCGTATTTTATCAAAAGCCTTTTCAAAATCAGCTATGTCAGGCCTGGTGTCCCGGATATTTCATAGTATTCTATTGTTTCCAGTACTTGTCTTAAATTATTTCAAATGTATCGTCCATGTAAAAAACCTGTCTGATTAGGATGAATAATATCTCACAGTACTTTTTCAACTTCTATGCAAGCATTTTGCTAGGATTTTTGCATCACAACAATTTTTAAAAAAGACTGGATCTTTATATATACCACTTGGGTCCTGCTTCAGTAAATATGATATCAGACCTTCTTGTTGCGTGTCCGATAATCTACCATTTATTAATGAGTGGTTAAAACATGCTAATAATGGTCCTCTGAGTATATCAAAAAAGGTTTGGTATATTTCCACTGGTATGCCATCCAGCCCTGGAGTTTCCCCAGCCTTAAAGGCTTCAATTGCATCAAGAAGTTCCTCCTCTGTAATTTGGCCTTCACATGAGTCTTTCTGCACAGATGTTAATTTTACATTATTATTAGGGAAAAAATCCATACAATTATTTTCGGTTAGTGGAGATGGAGGAGACTGAAATGAAAACATATTCTTAAAGTACTTTACTTCCTCTTTCAAAATATCATTTGGTGAATCATGCGTGACCCCACCATTTGTAACAAGTTTCAATAAAAAAATTTGGTTACATTTCTATATTGAAGATTGAAAAATAATTTGGTGCATTTTCCCCCATATTCCATCCAGTTCGCTTTATTATTATAATCTATTACACTGGATCTTTCTTGAATAAGTTCCTCCATTTCTTTTTGTTTTTCCTCTAACTTATTCTGTGCCTCTATGGTACAGTTTTTATTGCTATCTAACTGTACTGTTAGTCCTTCCATTTCCTTTGTTAATATGGACTCTTTTGATCTAAATTGCTTTTGTTTTATAGATGAGTACTGAATTGCATGGCCTCTAAAGGCACATTTAAAAGTGTCCCATACAATAAGGGGATCTGCTGTACCTATGTTATGTCTGAAAAAGTCTGTTAGAAATTCTTCTCTCCTAGTTCTAAACAATTTATCATCTAGTAGGCTTTGATTAAATTTTCAATATCCTTGCCCACGTATAAATTCTGTAAGAGTAATATATATGCCAGTTATGTGATGATCCGACCCCATTCTGTCCCCTTTCAACACTTTTTAAACTTTTGGTGCCAGAGAGAATGGCATAAGAACGTAGTCAAGACGATTAGCTTGATTAAGCCTCCGCCATGTATATCTCACTGGGTCAGGGTATTTACGCCTCCATATATCCACTAATTCCAATATATCCATGACATTCATGATTTCCTTAAGTGCCTGAGGGTGATAGTCAGTAGTATTTCCTTTCGTATTAAAATCTCCCAACATAATAATAGTTGTGGGATATGCACATACACCCACACACTCATACACATTCAACCCTTACCCCCACACAACCATAGGCTCACATTCTCAACAGTTGCACCATCCCAGAGCCCAACTCAAGAAAGGTCTTGATTTACAAATGCGTATACAGTTGCAGCTTTATCAGAAGGCCTGCAAGACTGTGCAAAAAAATGGGCAGAAATGGGAGATTTGATTAACCATTGTCACGTCCTTAATGATGGAGGTCAAATGTACCTCTTTTCCCTGAAACACCCCCAACACGGTCCCCCGTATTGACCATATTCCCAATCATCTCCATGCAGTCAGACTTTTGATTTTGTGCCACCAGGGCCACAATAATATACCCCCTCTGTCAATGTCCGAGTGTTACCCCTCCCCATGGGTTACTGCAGCTAGTGTTTCCAGCACTGCCACTGCCTGGGTGGGGGCACCCCACCGGAATCCCCACTGGATAGGTACAAGGACTACTTTTTACTGGAACACATTTACTGGAAGAACTGTCCAGATGCAAACAGAATTACGGTAAAATATCCCTGTTTTTAGGTGTCCATGTTTTCCAAAAACGAATGAAGATTCAACGATGTCTGCAGAAATAATGGGGTGTCAGCTATGACATGACATGTTGAAAAAATCTAATTTGGTTATTAAACTGCAGTAAGTGAAGTGGATTTAGAACCAGTAACGGAATTGCGGTAACGGAATTTAATCATGGGTCACTGATCTGTACTACACAGAAATGCATAATTATGGATTTGAATGTCATTCTCTTCATGGAGATTTATCCTAAATAGTTACTCAAAAATATAAATATGTAATATCTTTTTCTACACACGAATTTGCTCTGCCCGCAAACAAGACCACATTTGATTGGTCTTGACCTGACTAAATCTGAACCAATCATAGACGTCTATGTTTCACAATTTTGAACATCTAAACTACAGCAAAGTAGAGCACAGTAGAGTACAGCACAGCACAGCACAGCACAGCATCACATAGTACAGAACAGTAGAGTACAGTACAGCACAGCACAGCACAGCATCGCATAGTACATTTACATTTAAGTCATTTAGCAGACGCTCTTATCCAGAGCGTACAGTAGAGTTCAGTACAGTACAGTAGAGTACTGCAATTACTCACCATGGACTGGCAGAATCCTTTTTTTCCTTTAACACGTCTGACGAGCCTGACGCGAATTATATACTGTTTCTCGGGAACAGGCCCAGATCCCCGTGATTTGCGGGAAGAGGAGGCGGAGAAAAAGGGGCCAGAGGGCAGGCTGCCTTCTGTGAATCGATCAGGGAAAAAACGCACTTGCAAACGTGTAATCTTTGGAGAAAAAAAATCAATGACCTACGCGGAAGATTAAACTACCAACAGGACATGCAAAACTGTAATATCTTATGCTTCACAGAGTCGTGGCTGAACAACGACACTATCAACACACAGCTGGCTGGTTGCACGCTGAACCGGCAGGATAGAACAGGGGCATCTGGTAAGACAAGGGGTGGCAGACTATGTCTTTTTGTAAATAACAGCTGGTGAACGATATCTAAGGAAGTCTCAAGCTATTGCTCACCTGAGGTAGAGTATCTCATGATAAGCTGTAGAATACACTGCCAAGAGAGTTTTCATCTGTATTTATCGTAGCTGTTTACATACCACCACAGACTGAGATTGGCACTAAGACAGCATTGAATGATCTGTATTCCGCCATAAGCAAACAAGAAAACCCTCACCCAGAGGCGGCGCTCCTATCCGTTTGACCAAATTTCTATCATGTTAAATGTGCAAGCAGAGGGGAAAAGATTCTGAACCACCTTTACACCACACACAGAGACGCATACCAAGCTCTCCCTCCATTTGGCAAATCTGACCATAATTATATCCCCCTGATTCCTGCTTACAAGCAAAAATTAAAGCAGGAAGCATCAGTGAGTCTGTTAATAAATAAGTGGCCAGATGAAGCAGATGCTAAGCAACAGGAGTGTTTTGCTAGCACAGACTGAAATATGTTCCGGGTACACCACATCAGTCATTGGCTTTATCAATAAGTGTATCAATGACGTTGTTCCCACAGTGACCGTACGAACATACCCCAACCAGAAGCCTCTGACGAACCATCAAACAGGCAAAGTGTTAATACAGAACTAAGATCAAATCGTACTACCCCGGATCTGATGCTCGTCGGATGTGGCAGGGCTTGCAAAGCATTACAGACTACAAAGGGAAGCACAGCCGAGAGCTGCCCAGGGACACGAGCTCACCAGACGAGCTAAACTACTCCTATGCTTGTGTCGAGGCAAATAACACTGAAACATGCATGAGAGCACCAGCTGTTCCGGAAGACTGTGTGATCATGCTCTCTGCAACCGATGTGAGTAAGACCTTTAAACAGGTCAACATTCGTAAGGCCGCAGGGCCAGACAGATTACCAGGACTTGTACTGCGAGCATGCGCTGACCAACTGGCAAGTGTCTTCACTGACATTTTCAACCTCTCCCTGTCCGAGTCTGTAATACCAACATGTTTTAAGCAGACCACCATAGTCCCTGTACCCAAGAACACTAAGGTAACCTGTCTAAATGACTACCGACCCGTAGCACTTACTTCTGTAGCCATGAAGTGATTTGAAAGGCTGGTCATGGCTCACGTCAACATCATTATCCCAGAAACCCTTGACCCACTCCAATTTGCATACCGCCCCAACAGATCCACAGATGATCCAATCTCTAATGCACTCCACAATGCCCTTTCCCACCTGGAAAAAAGGAACACCAATGTGAGAATGCTATTCATTGACTACAGCTCAGCGTTCAACACCATAGTGCACTCTAAGCTCATCAATAAGCTAAGGACCCTTGGACTAAACACTCCCCTCTGCAACTGGATCCTGGACTTCCTGACTGGCCGCTCCCAGGTGGTAAAGGTAGGTAACAACACAGGGGCCCCTCAGGGATGCGTGCTCAGTCCCCTCCTGTACTCCCTGTTCACTCATGACTGCATGGCCAGGCACGACTCCAACACCATCATTAAGTTTGCCGACGACATAATAGCGGTAGGCCTGATCACCGACAACGATGAGACGGCCTATAGGAAGGAGGTCAGAGACCTGGCCGTGTGGTGCCAGGACAACAACCTCTCCCTCAACGTGATCAAGACAAAGGAGATGATCGTGGACTACAGAAAAAAGAGGACCGAGCACGCACCCCTTACGGGCGTGCTCGTCAACAGGGCTGCAGGGGAGCAGGTTGAGTACTTCAAGGTCCTTGGTGTCCACATCACCAACAAACTAACATGGTCCAAGCACACCAAGACAGTCGTGAAGAGGGCACGACAAAACCTAGGAGACTGAAACGATTTGGCATGTGTCCTCAGATCTTCAAAAGGTTCTACACTTGCACCATCGAGAGCATGGTTGCATCACTGCCTGGTATGGCAACTGCTCAGCCTCTGACCGCAAGGCACTACAGAGGGTAGTGCGAATGGCCCAGTACATCACTGAAGCCAAGCTTCCTGCCATCCAGGACCTCTATACCAAGCGGTGTCAGAGTAAGGCCCTAAACATTTCCAAAGACTCCAGCCACCCTAGTCATAGACTGTTCTCTCTGCTACCGCACGGCAAGCGGTACCGGAGCTCCAATTTTAGGTCCAAGAGGCTTCTAAACAGCTTCTACCCCCAATCCATAAGACTCCTGAACATCTAGTCAAATGGCTACCCAGACTATTTACAGAGTCCCCCCCCCTTTACACCACTGCTACTCTCTGTTGTCATCTATGCATAGTCACTTTAATAACTCTACCTATATGTACATATTACTTCAACTAACCGGTGCCCCCGCACATTGACTCTGTACCGGTACCTCATTGTGTACAGTCTCGCTGTTGTTATTGCACTGCTGCTCTTTAATTACTTGTTACTTTTATTTCTTGTTCTTATCTGTATTTTTTAAAACTGTATTGTTGATTAGGGGCTCGTAAGTAAGAATTGCACTGTAAGGTCTACACCTGTTGTATTCGTCTCATGTGACTACTACAATTTGATTTGATTTGATTTGAGTACAGTACAGTTCGGTAGAGTAGAGTATTGTTCAATACATTAGAGTTAAGTACAGTACATCACAATACAGTACATCATAGTGTACATCATAGTGTACTCAAATCTAATATGCTCTACTGTGTACTGTACTGACCTCTATTCTACTGTACTGAGCTGAATTATACTCTACTATACTTTACTTTTCTTTACTGTGCTGTACTGTACTGTGCTGTCCAAGCTTGTAAACCCAACTGTGGTTTGTGACTAATATGATTCCCATTGCATATTTTGGGGAAATTCCATTACCGAATTGGTAACAAAATGTTAGTTTTAATCACTTAATAATTAATAAATATAATTGCTATCAGAAAAACACTATAACTAAATGACAAGTCTACCTTTACTTGTTAGTTATGTGAACTCATCATTATCCTCCCTCCTCTTGAGGGAAATAAATTAGAAAATATCTTAAAGATGTGTGGGTTTTTGGTAATGTTTATTAAACTTAAAGAAGGCAGAAAAATGTCTCCAAAACTAAATGTAAATGTTGATATTAGTTTGCAGGGGCCTTTACTTCAACATATCATTTTATGTTTTGATGTATTTCTAATACCTTTTAAAGACTTTTTATAGTAGATGTTTTTTAAGACCCCTTTTCCATCTGTTTGACAAGAAATCAAAGCCTTTGCTTCGAAAACATTTTTGGGATAGAAATGTTTGAAAAATGTAGCTATATGCCTTAATACAATTTAAAAATGTACTCTTAGCTTTCATTTGACACCCAATTTGACATGCTTCTATGCACTTCACATGTTTGTGCTTACATGGAAATGACCTTATGCAAAAGTCCATTCAAGCAGTTCTGATGTGCCTAGTGTCGCTTGGGTAAATGATGTTTTCTCATCCTCTTTGATTGGTTCAATTTCCCACTATTTGGCCTGAGAGTGACAACCGCTTTGATTGGAACAGATGAAACGAGGTGTGACCCTGCAGTCCAACAGCACGTCGATTTAAAGTCAGATTTAAATCTGGATCAAAGTGAAGCTACAAAGGACAACAATATTAAAAGGTTAATTGATGCAGTACTGAAATCTGTGAGAGAACTATTCATAATAGTCATTTCTTTGTTCAATAAATCATGCTTAAAAACTAGATATGGATGTGGAATTAATAAACTGGTTGGCACACGTAGTAATACACCTCTGTGTACTCTGTTAGGCTCCAGTGAGGGAGTATCTATGTGATTTAAAATGAGGATCCATCTTCAAGATTGCAGTAGCTGTAGCAAGGTCACAGTGTTGCCATGATGGTTGGAATCCACTCTGTCCTTATTCCACTCTGGCCATCTGGGTCAGCCTGTCTACAACACAGTCTGAAGCCAAGCTACCTATGCATACTATGCCCTGCTGCAGTGATCCTGTTGAGAGAAACACCTTAGACACCTGGGACAGAGAGAATCCACTTGGCACACACTGGTGGGATCAACGTTGTTTCCACGTCAATTTCAATGAAATTATGTTGAACCAATGTGGAATAGACGACCATGACCATCCTGATTGTATGGTGTCAGCTACATTGTTCAATACATGACCGGTTGAATGATTGAAATCACTAAGAGTACATAATGCACCCTCCCTAACCCCCTACCTCTAGAGCACATCCCCCAACCCTACACACACACACACACACACACACACACACACACACACACACTCTTAGGCAGGAATGTGAAGAAGGATAGAATAGGTTTTCATCAGGGTATAATGGATGTGTTGAGACCAAAATGAGTCAACAGGGTTATTAAATGATGTCACCTCACCAGCAGAGATCACAGCATCATTTAATATACATTAATAACAGACCCTAAAAGATTACCTCTAACCCACTCCTCATCCCTATCTCCTCCTCGCCCCTCCTTCCTCGATCCTCCCCTCTTTAAACTCTTACCCCTTCCTCACCCTCTCTCCTACCGCTCCTCATCACCTGAAGGTTCTGATCTTCAGGTAAACAATGTCATCAGTCCGTGGCCCCAGCTGGCAGGAAAGAATGGGAAGGAGAGGGGTTTGTGTGTGAGAGAGAGAGAGAGAGAGAGACAGAGACAGGCCCTGGCTAGGAGGTAGAGGGCTTGGTGGTGATTCATGACGGGCCCTGGCTGCGGCCCCCAGGGCCCTGAGGGAAACAGCAGGCATTATCCGTGTTAAATGGGTCTGAAAATGTTCCTCTCGCTCCTCCGGCCACTGGGCTCTGGGACAGGCTCTCCTTCTGCGTGATTTATGGCTAGCTATGTTAGCAAATAGTTAGCCACTATGACGATACCGGCCACCCGGCTCCGATCTGCTGGGGGATATACGCACTTCGTTGGCCACAGTTCAAGTTTATTTCAGTTATAAATTCGAAAAGATGTGGAAGAAAAAGAACAAGGGGATTTATGACATTGTGGATGTTTGCCAGCTGCCAGAGGGAAGGGAAGCTGTGTTTTAATGTGTTCAGGACAAAGATGAACTGTTGTTTTGTTCTCTTATCTCTCCACCCATCCATCCACCCACTAGTATATTATTAAAGATATTTTTCCTTATGCAGATACCAAAAAGAAAAGTATGGGGGTTATTTCATACACTTATTATTACCATAAACATTATATTTGGTTGTTTTTGTTTATCAATCATAGTTTGCCTTCACAGTTGAGTTATTCAGAACTGAATCCTCATCAAATGTTTACTTCAATTGGATAATTGGATTTTGTTGAGTAAACGTAAACAATAAAGAATGCTGTAGAAATGTTTGAAACACCAAGGACTGGTTTCCCAGACCCATATTAAGCCTACTCCTAAAAAGCAAGATTCTTAATTGAGTGCTTTTTAATTCAGGACTAGGCTTAATCTAGGTCTGGGAAACTGGCCCCAATACATTAATGAGAGTGATTAACCTCAGAGTGAAACAGGAACAGATATTGGGGGCAGGAGTACAATGGCCGTGTCAGGGCCTGCCTGCAGGACAGGTGACGTGTTCTCAGGGTGACTGTCAGTCTGCATCCCAAAATGCACCTTTTCCCTATTTAGTGCACCACTTTTGACCAGGGCCCATAGAGTACCTAATTTATAGGGCTGTATAGGGCTCTGGTCAAACGTTGTGCACTATATAGGGAATAGGGTGCCATTTGGGACGCATCCTGTCAGCAGAGCGCCAAGACGCTGTTTCTCTCTACTGTCCTGGCTGGTGTTCTATCACCATACTCATTAAGGGACAGAAACTATAATCAATGGTCTGGATCGACCAGTCACCACATAGTCGGCTGGACAAGATCACATTTCTGTCTCACTTCTCAACATCCCTGGAGGGGAGGGAGGCAGGAGTAGAAGGGAAGAAGAGAGGGAGGGCTTAGGGGTGAAGCGTTTACTCCACATTAGACAGGGAAATGATTTGTTTACCGACTGAATGAAGCTTTAATTACCTGTCACACCTTGTGCAGTGAGGCGATAAATGTTGAAGTACTTGTGTTGTGAAACGATTTTACATTATATTACAGTCCATACTACGATTAATTAGATCATGTCAAAACTTTGACCTTGAGGCATCCCTTTACTCTCTCAGCACATTGCTAATCTCAACAGATGCCTGTGGAAACTGTTTTCATAACCTCCTTATCCATATACCATAGCTGTTATTGTAGGCCATTTATATTGAAGATACAGTACGTGCCATTGGAACCTGCAAGCTGGGACTTGGTTATATTACATAAGTAATGGCAGATAATGCTTCATGTGACTATTTTCCTTTTGTGAAAAAAAACCTCTCTCACACCTATAGTGAACTGTGACAGGCAGGAGACTGTGCATTAACAGAGGCGTCTTTTCTAGAGGATTGTCTTTAAGAAGAAGACGACAGTTGCTGCAAGTCTGTGCATGACCAAGACGGCACCAGCACTAGCACTAGCACTAGCGGCAGGCAGGCTCTCTCTGCTGCTGTGATGTATGCACCCCTAGCAAAGTGACAGCTCCCCCTGAATACACCTTCCTTCCTCCTCGATGAAGAATCCAGCTCGGCATGGCTTCTGCCTTAAAAGAATATGCTCTTCTCATTTCATTTTTCACTTCCTCCCTCTCCATCCTCAGTTTTCTGCTCTCTTGTATGTGCACAGATGATTCAGATAGGAAAGGTGGAATATTTATTTGAGAATATCCAGGACTTTGAATACAGAATGCTGTACCTTTGGTAGTCAGTGATAGATTTAGATTGGACAAGGAATAAGATTAAAAATGGCCTCGATATAATCATTATTACTGTTGCATTTGTTTCTTTTTTATTTATTTATTTTTTTATTTATTTCACCTTTATTTAACCAGGTAAGCAAGTTGAGAACAAGTTCTCATTTACAATTGCGACCTGGCCAAGATAAAGCAAAGCAGTTCGACACATACAACGACACAGAGTTACACATGGAGTAAAACAAACATACAGTCAATAATACAGTAAAAAAAAAACAAGTCTATATACAATGTGAGCAAATTAGGTGAGAAGGGAGGTAAAGGCAAAAAAGGCCATGGTGGCAAAGTAAATACAATATAGCAAGTAAAACACTGGAATGGTAGTATTGCAATGGAAGAATGTGCAAAGTAGAAATAAAAATAATGGGGTGCAAAGGAGCAAAATAAATAAATAAATTAAATACAGTTAGGAAAGAGGTAGTTGTTTGGGCTAAATTATAGGTGGGCTATGTACAGGTGCAGTAATCTGTAAGATGCTCTGACAGTTGGTGTTTAAAGCTAGTGAGGGAGATAAGTGTTTCCAATTTAAGAGATTTTTGTAGTTGTTCCAGTCATTGGCAGCAGAGAACTGGAAGGAGAGGCGGCCAAAGAAAGAATTGGTTTTGGGGGTGACTAGAGAGATATACCTGCTGGAGCGTGTGCTACAGGTGGGAGATGCTATGGTGACCAGCGAGCTGAGATAAGGGGGACTTTACCTAGCAGGGTCTTGTAGATGACATGGAGCCAGTGGGTTTGGCGACGAGTATGAAGCGAGGGCCAGCCAACGAGAGCGTACAGGTCGCAATGGTGGGTAGTATATGGGGCTTTGGTGACAAAACGGATAGCACTGTGATAGACTGCATCCAATTTGTTGAGTAGGGTATTGGAGGCTATTTTGTAAATGACATCGCCAAAGTCGAGGATTGGTAGGATGGTCAATTTTACAAGGGTATGTTTGGCAGCATGAGTGAAGGATGCTTTGTTGCGAAATAGGAAGCCAATTCTAGATTTAACTTTGGATTGGAGATGTTTGATATGGGTCTGGAAGGAGAGTTTACAGTCTAACCAGACACCTAAGTATTTGTAGTTGTCCACGTATTCTAAGTCAGAGCCGTCCAGAGTAGTGATGTTGGACAGGCGGGTAGGTGCAGGTAGCGATCGGTTGAAGAGCATGCATTTAGTTTTACTTGTATTTAAGAGCAATTGGAGGCCACGGAAGGAGAGTTGTATGGCATTGAAGCTTGCCTGGAGGGTTGTTAACACAGTGTCCAAAGAAGGGCCGGAAGTATACAGAATGGTGTCGTCTGCGTAGAGGTGGATCAGAGACTCACCAGCAGCAAGAGCAACATCATTGATGTATACAGAGAAGAGAGTCGGTCCAAGAATTGAACCCTGTGGCACCCCCATAGAGACTGCCAGAGGTCCGGACAGCAGACCCTCCGATTTGACACACTGAACTCTATCAGAGAAGTAGTTGGTGAACCAGGCGAGGCAATCATTTGAGAAACCAAGGCTGTCGAGTCTGCCGATAAGGATGTGGTGGTTGACAGAGTCGAAAGCCTTGGCCAGATCAATGAATACGGCTGCACAGTAATGTTTCTTATCGATGGCGGTTAAGATATCGTTTAGGACCTTGAGCGTGGCTGAGGTGCACCCATGACCAGCTCTGAAACCAGATTGCATAGCAGAGAAGGTATGGTGAGATTCGAAATGGTCGGTAATCTGTTTGTTGACTTGGCTTTCGAAGACCTTAGAAAGGCATGGTAGGATAGATATAGGTCTGTAGCAGACAGACAATCACAATCTCACAATCATCAAGCCGGAATATTCCAGTATTAATTTAGTTAAAATTGGTATGTGCATCATTAAATCACACTTAGATTACTTGGGTCATTACGTCTGTGTTGGATGCGTCATTACGTTTAAATCAGTCGTACCATTAAATATAAATTTCTCGCCTTACACTCTTTTAATTGTGTGTCTTGTCAAGCCTGCCGCATGATCAATCAAATCAAAGTGGATGAAGTCATAATTATTAAGGTAAAATGTCTTCCTCCTGAAGGAGGTACTGCCTCAGCGACCCTCACTGATTACAACTACAGGGCACATATTCATAATGTATCTCAGAGTAGGAGTGCTGATCTAAGATCAGGTTGGACTTTTCTAAGCATAATGGAATACGATTACATGGACAGGGGGGACATGAATCTAGATCAGCACACCTACTCTGACTTGCTTTATGAATACAAACCCAGATGCCTTCCAGTGCGAGAAGAAGCAGCTTCCAAGCAGGAATGAATCTCACTTCCAATATGACTGACTGTTGTCTGAATTTGAAAAGGACAGAATGGCCTGTAGGGCTCTGGTCAAAAGTAGGGAACTACGGTATATACAGTTGAGGTCGGAAGTTTACATACACCTTAGCCAAATACATTTAAACTCAGCTTTTCACAACTTCTGAAAATGCCCTGTCTTAGGTCAGTTGGGATCACCACTTTATTTTAAGAATGTGAAATGTCAGAATAATAGTAGAGACAATGATTTATTTCAGCTTTTATTTCTTTCATCACATTCCCAGTGGATCAGAAGTTTACATACACTCAATTAGTATTTGGTAGCATTGCCTTTAAATTGTTTAACTTGGGTAAAATATTTTGGGTAGCCTTCCACAAGCTTCCCACAATAAGTTGGGTGAATTGTGGCTCATTCCTCCTGACAGAGCTGGTGTAACTGAGTCAGGTTTGCAGGCCTCCTTGCTCATGCACGCTTTTTCAGTTCTGCCAACAGATTTTATATAGGATTGAGGTCAGGGCTTTGTGATGGCCACTCCAATACCTTGACTTTGTTGTCCTTAAGCCATTTTGCCACTATTTTGGAAGTATGCTTGGGGTCATTGTCCATTTGGAAGACCCATTTGCGACCAAGCTTTAACTTTCTGACTGATGTCTTGAGATGTTGATTCATACATACACACATAATTTTCCTACCTCATGATGCCATCTATTTTGTGAAGTGCACCAGTCCCTCCTGCAGCAAAGCACCCCCACTACATGAGCCACCCCCGTGCTTCATGGTTGGGATGGTGTTCTTCTGCTTGCAAGCCTCTCCCTTTTCCCACCAAACATAACGATGGTCATTATGGCCAAACAGTTCTATTTTTGTTTAATCAGACCAGAGTACAATTCTCAAAAAAAGTACGATCTTTGTCCCCATGTGCATTTGCAAACCTTAGTCTGGCTTTTTTATGTCGGTTTTGGAGCAGTGGCTTCTTCCTTGCTGAGGGGCATTCCAGATTATGTCTATATAGGACTTGTTTTACTGTGGATATAGATACTTTTGTATCTGTTTCCTCCAGCATCTTCACAGGGTCCTTGAAGATTTATTTATTCTGGGATTGATTTGCGCTTTTCACACCAAAGTACATTAATCTCTGGGAGACAGAACGCGTCTCCTTCCTGAGCGGTATGATGGCTGCGTGGTCCCATGGTGTTTATACTTGCGTACTATTGTTTGTACAGATGAACGTGGTAACTTCAGGTGTTTGGAAATTGCTCCCAAGAATGAATCAGACTTGTTAAGGTCTACAATTTTTTTCTGAGGTCTTGGCTGATTTCTTTTGATTTACCCATGATGTCAAGCAAAGAGGCACTGAGTTTGAAGGTAGGCCTTGAAATACATCCACAGGTACACCTCCAATTGACTAATGATGTCAATTAGCCTATCAGAAGCTTCTAAAGCCATGGCATTATTTTCTGGAATTTTCCAAGCTGTTTAAAGTCACAGTCAACATAGTGTATGTAAACTTCTGACCCACTGGAATTGTGATACAGTGAATTAAGTGAAATAATCTGCCTGTAAACAAATGTTGAAAAATTACTTGTGTCATGCACAAAGTAGATGTCCTAACCGACTTGCCAAAACTATAGTTTGTTACCAAGAAATTTGTGGAGTGGTTGAAAAATGAGTTTTAATGACTCCAACTTCAGTGTATGTAAACTTCCGACTTCAACAGTAGGGAATAGAGGGCCATTTGGGATGCACCCTATATATGCTTCTTATACCACCTTTAATATTGACAATGTTTCGATCGGCATCAGATCTTTTATTTTGGTTGTATTTCCTTAGGATACAACTGAATGCATTTTCAAAGGCTGCTTGCTTGTTAGACAGATCTGAATCGTTAAATGTTGGATACATCACTTGGAAGTGTTCTAGTGTTCATTGTCTATCTTTCTTCCTTGTTACAGATTTGTTGTCAATTAAAGTTGAGTGCTGCTGCAGTGATGTTTGTAGAGAGGCTTTAACAGCTCACATTTCACATAGGCTGATGTGTGTTTCAATGGAAACTAGCTCAATTATGGAAATAGGAATTTGTTGAATTATTGTCTTCATTTATTGATTTCCTTCCTTGAAAAGCTAGAAGCGTGGGTAAAGATTTACTGTGCTGCACAAAGGCGTCGGAAAATCTTTATTCATATCACTGTATGAGCAGAGTATTCATACATACTGAATGCATATCAGACAAGAAAATGTTGTATATATGGCTATGATGACAGGCTCAGCATGATGGCATGATCATCATTTCAAAAGATACCTACAGGTCCGGTACACAGACACCCCGTAGTAGTCATTTACATAGCTTACTGAGGGCCAGAAAAATGCATGTCTAAAGCCAGAGTGCTTCTTGAACAGATATTTTGGGTGGTTGTACCTTGGAAGACTCATCTGTAGAAGTCTAAATAGCTGGTTGAGGGACACCAGATGACATGTCTGGCTATAGACAGAGCTCTTCTATGGAGATGTTGGGTGGTTTGTACCCTGGATGGTAGTGATGTAAGTGCTAGCCTATTCTCCTGGTGTCTCCAGTCTGGGGCCGGGGCCCTGGCTCTGCCCTGTGATGAATATTAACACTCTCCTCTGGTGACTGTTGCCTCCGGGGACCGCTTGCTCACTCTCTCTCTCGCTAGGCAGCGTCTTTAGCTCAAATTAATCTGCAGTGTGGCACGGATGATTGTGTGTCATCCCCCCGGCTCCCTCCTTCCCAGCCCGCCACACTCCAAGGCCTAATTCAGACGAGCCGTTGCCATTTTGTGCCCTGTCATGCTGAACCACTAAACCGTTTCCCCATCTGCTCGCTCAGTGCATCGAGATGGGGATCAAACCATCAAGGAGAGAGATTTCACATGGACAAAGACTGCCACCCCAGTTAATGAAAACAACCAGGAATGTTAACGCTGGGTCTTCATTGTGCGCCAAAAAACAAATGCCCAGAGGTGGAACTATGCAGAGTTTAATGGTGAATGGACTAGTATACTGTTTGTTACCTGGATGATCACCAATGAGGAAAGGCTGCTATGTTCATTGATCCTATTATTCAAGGTGATATATGATATCCACCAAATGAAAGTCAGTTTAGTATCTTCATATTTTAATCACCAAAATCTCTTACAAAAGTCAGCATTTTCCAGTTTTACATATTGAAAGGCCTAAGTGGAATTTGATTTGATTTGAATAATTTGAGTCAGACTTTGATCATCTTTAAAAACCTTTGATCAATCACTCTTATGATGTTAAAACCCGAAAGGCTTTCATTTAATACGTTCAGTGTTTTACATTGGAAGGGAATTGAGTCTATTTGTTCACTGTCAAATGTTGTTTATCGTTATCATCAGTGTATTTCTCCTTGATAGAGTGGAGCCTACTGAGTAAATGTATAAACTGTGCTATACAGTACATACAGTATGTGCATTATGCCTTTACAATTAAAGATTCAAACAACTTCAACAGCAAACATGAGTCATTAACTTTCGAGTCCCTGTCTCTCCCTGTCGTCTCTGGCTGCGTCTACGTAGTGCACTACTTTTGACCAGAGCCCTATGATCTATATAGGGGATAGGATGCCATTTAAGACACAGCCATTACTTGTGGGTTTTCATCCTGCTGTGATTGAATTAGCTCTTGAGAAATCAGTCCCTTTGGGGTAGTGTAACTTAAAAAAACTAAATTGTAACATTTTGTGACGAAGAGCACAAGTTCAGCTTAATAATTGTCAATAGTCTAGGTGATGTGGGTGAGGCGGATACGGGCGCAGAACACAGAGTAATAATCCTAACTTTACTCAATAAACAATCTTCCATCAAGGAGAACAAAATTCCAGAGCACATAAACGAGACAACATGACAACAATAAACACGCACAAAACCATGATGGAACCAGAGGGTGAAATAGGGAATAAATTATAACGTAATGGAAACCAGGTGTGTACAATCAAGACCAAACAAATGGAAAAAGAAATGTAGATCGGTGGAGACTTGAAAGCCGGTGACGTCGACCGCCGAACGCCGCCCGAACAAGGAGAGGCACCGACTTCGGCGGAAGTCGTGACAATAATAAACATGTTTCCCCATCTCCCATCTTATTACGTTTCAAATAAAGTAACATGGTTGACTGTAAAAGGGTTTCAATTTCATCTTAAATCAGACATAAATCTCCTTGTGGAATAAATCAGCCATAAATCCCCCTAAAATTTGAAATTGTTCAAACTTTTCTAGTCTGTATCTATGTGTATATAACAGGGTTGATGTGTTATGCTCGACCCACTCAGTTTTCTACCACAAAACACCAGAAAATGGCCAAAAAGAGTAGGACCAGCTTTTTACCAATTGTTAACACACATTTGCTGAAAATACATCTTAGTCATTCAAAACTCTAAACAAACAACACTTAGCCAATACAGTAAAAATGAATGTTTTATATTTCAAGATGATGTCAAACAGCATACTGTAAGCACACATACAGTAAAAATGAATGTTTTATATTTCAAGATGATGTCAAACAGCATACTGTAAGCACACATACAGTAAAAATGAATGTTTTATATTTCAAGATGATGTCAAACAGCATACTGTAAGCACACATACAGTAAAAATGAATGTTTTATATTTCAAGAAGATGTCAAACAGCATACTGTAAGCACACATACAGTAAAAATGAATGTTTTATATTTCAAGATGATGTCAAACAGCATACTGTAAGCACACATACAGTAAAAATGAATGTTTTATATTTCAAGATGATGTCAAACAGCATACTGTAAGCACACATACAGTAAAAATGAATGTTTTATATTTCAAGATGATGTCAAACAGCATACTGTAAGCACACATACAGTAAAAATGAATGTTTTATATTTCAAGATGATGTCAAACAGCATACTGTAAGCACACATACAGTAAAAATGAATGTTTTATATTTCAAGATGATGTCAAACAGCATACTGTAAGCACACATACAGTAAAAATGAATGTTTTATATTTCAAGATGATGTCAAACAGCATACTGTAAGCACACATACAGTAAAAATGCAAACATACAGTAAACATATTTTGCATATGCAAAGGAAGAGCAATAGGCCTAATTTTACCACTGTACTGTATGGTCCATCAATTGTACGGAATTGATAAAGAAACTATCAAAATACAGTGAAATCTAAATCATAAGTCAAGAAACAAATACTCCATTGCGAAAACAAAATCAGTCATGTCTGTTGTTTTTGTCCGGCCACAGATTTTCATCAACATCACAGGCGATATTCTCTTTGGCCAGACAGCGAGGGAAGTATCTTCAGGCATGACGCATCCACCCCTGACTGGACTCTGCTGGGATGTCATCACAGGCCTCCTCCATTGCCCTGGAGAAGGGCCATACGTTCATGGGTTTTGCGATCATACACCTTCCACCGCCATGCTGAAAACAACTCCTCAATGGGGTTGAGACATGAGGAGATGAATTGTAATCCTGGGATGGTCATGGAGCCAGTTGCGGACCTGAGCAGCCCGATAGAAACTCACGTTGTCCCAAATTAGAACATACATTTCCTGCTCAGGATCACCTGGCCCTCTCTGCTCTGGCTGAAAAAGATTGTCATGTAAAGTGTTCAGGAAATGAAGGAGATGGGCAGTGTTGTATGGTCCAAGAGTGGCATGGTGGTGGAGGACCCCATTGAGGCTCATAGTTGCGCATATGGTGGCATTTCCATCGCGCTGTCTGGGTACCTCAGCAATGGCGTGTTGACCAATGATGTTCCTTCCTCTCCTCCTCGTCTTCGCTAAATTGAATCCAGCCTCATCTATGAATATGACTTTCTGGGGGATGGGACTTGCATCCAACTGCATGATTCTCTGAAATGAAAGTAAATATTTAAATAAATATTTAAATAGTGAAGTTCACTGGCAACATCAATGAGTCTCTAATGTTTAAAGAGTGTAATACTAGTACAATACTTACTTGTACATATTCGTACCGTTAATCCTTCACTTTAGGAATTCCTTTCAAATGGGACTCTGTAGATTTGCTTCAACTTATGGATGTGGGCTGTGGTTGATAAGCTCACTCTGATGTTATGGAAGATGGCAGGGTTTTCAATCATCTGTTGTTGGATTTCCCGCAGTCTTATGGCATTATGTTCAACTACCATTTGCACAATGGCAGCCTCCTATTCTTCTGTAAATATATATGTTCTAC
The DNA here is from genome assembly GCF_034236695.1 of Oncorhynchus nerka. Classification (NCBI taxonomy): domain Eukaryota; kingdom Metazoa; phylum Chordata; class Actinopteri; order Salmoniformes; family Salmonidae; genus Oncorhynchus; species Oncorhynchus nerka. The sequence continues at coordinate 75,445,794 of NC_088419.1, forward strand.
CACCATGTACGTACGTGGTGGTCGTCTTTCGGTTCTAAAAAACTAAATAGCATACAGTACAGTAAACACTACAGTAATACAGTATACAAGATAAACATGTTGCAAAGTAGTACAGCTCCCAATTTCATACATACAGTAATACATTAAACATTGACTTTGTTTCCCCTTACAGTATGAATCTACAGTCTTTACTGTGCCTTACGTTGTACTATTGTCAAGTAGTAAAAGTAGTAATTAGGTCCAATGTCTGCAGTACAAACCTATTCTCATTTGGGAACGTCCGGATGATGGATGCTACGGTGAAGCAGCTCAGATTGGGCTGCACTCTCTGCCCAGCCTCTCTCAAGGTCAAACCATAGTTGACCACATGGTCCACCACAGTCGCCCGAATTTCATCAGAGATTACTCTCCTTGTTCCACCTCCACCTCTACCTCCACCTCTACCCCCACCTCCACCCGCAGCTTCACCTCTACCTCAACCTCTACCCCACCTCCACCTGCAGCTTCACCTCTACCCCCACCTCCACCCACAGCTTCACCCCTACCTCTACCTCTACCCGACCTCTACCTCCACTTCTACCCCTACCTCCACCTCTACCCACCTACCTCCACTTCTACCCCTACCTCCACCTCTACCCCCACTACCTCCACCTCTACCTCTACCTCTACCCCCCCACCTCCACCTCTACCCCCACCTCTACCTCTACCCCTCACCTCCACCTCCACCTCTACCCCCACCTCTACCACTACCCCCTCTCTACCTCAAACTCAACCTCTACCCCCACCCCACCTCTACCTCCCTCTCTACACCCACCTCCACCTCTACCCCCACCTCCACCTCTATCCACACCTCTACCTCCACCTCTACCCCACCTCTACCTCAACCTCCAACTCTACCCCCACCTCTACCTCAACCTCCATCTCTATCTCAACCTCCACCTCTACCCCATCTCCACCTCTACCTCTACCTCAACCTCCAACTCTACCCCCACCTCTACCCACACCTCTACCTCAACCTCCATCTCTATCTCAACCTCCACCTCTACCTCATCTCCACCTCTACCCCCACCTCTACCTCAACCTCCATCTCCACCACACCTCCACCTCTACCCCCACCTCTACCCCCACCTCTACCTCAACCTCCATCTCCACCCACACCTCCACCTCCACCCCCACCTCCACCTCTACCCTCACCTCTACCCACACCTCTACCTCAACCTCCATCTATCTCAACCTCCACCTCTACCCCCACCTACACCTTTACCCCCACCTACACATTTACCCCCACCTACACCTCTACCCCCACCTACACCTGTACCTCCACCCATTGAAAATAAGATTTTGTTCTTAACTGACTTGCCTAGTTAAATAAAGGTCAAATAAACAAATAAAAAATTGTGCCTCAGTTTTAGTGTGGAAACAGTTGGGAAGAACTGTAACAAGTATAGTTTCACCATATTAAAACAGGAGTTCAGTTCATGTTACAGAGTTGACCATAAAATAAGGGTTGACCTTAACATTTTTTGTTTGTTCAAATTAATCGCTAAGCACATTCAATAAATAATCATCTTCAAAAATGACTTTGTCAAAGCAAAAAAATAACTAGGGCTTCACAGTGATTGTGAAAACTTGGAGACATTAAGTTAAGTGGGATAAAATCTTACTAGAAATCACAGAGGAAGCACAGAGGGACATCACAATGCAGAATTGTTGCACTTTAGCAAGCCTTAATTCATATAAAAAGATGTGTGGTGATGTTAAAGGACACTTTATTTAATTTAACAGGCTTTTTAAAGGCAATATTGGTGCACAATTTTTACTTAAAATATCAAAGTATGGAAAAGGGACTCATTTCATGGAACGATGCTCTTATCAACCCAGATAGATGACCTATGGGGGTAATGTATTGTATGTATTGTATGCCATTTATAAACCATGTATGTGGTGCTGCCTACAGATGTAGGATTTTAATTTCAGCCAGTTTGCTACAGCAGGAAAATAATCCTGCAGCAACAGAAATGCAAATGATTATGTGGATTATAATTCATGGGCATTTTGTAGAGGTTGATAGATCAAGTATAACATTTAAAAGTGGAAATTACAAACTTCAGAAGCCTTTTTTAAAACTCTAATACACTGCAAGTTTTACATTTCCTGTATTGCAGGAAAGTTCTCCTGCAACAGGGTGACCAAATTAAGATCCTACATCAGTATTCAGATAGCATGAAATTACACAGTAGGCAGATATCATCCCCTTTGAAAAGTGTGAAACAGGTTGACAGTGGTTAGTTAGCTGTAGGCATGCAGTGTGTGTGTGTGTGTGTGTGTGTGTGTGTGTGTGTGTGTGTGTGTGTGTGTGTGTGTGTGTGTGTGTGATCATAATCCCCTAAACATTCTACAGGTTTCATGTCTTTAATTGAGAGACCAGTAAGCCGTCAAGCAACTCCCACCCACCACTCATTGTTTTATTAAATCAATACATTAACAACTAAGTTGAGAAACCAGCACCTCTTCTCCTCTGTTGCTATACTGACAGCCGTAATCTCATCTCTTGGCACATTTTTAAAGTAAGGTTTGAAGGCATCAGCTGTGAAAGCTGCCGCTGATTGCCGGAGTGTGTTCTCTGCATAATAACAGTGACCTGTACACAAACACAAAATTACACGTTTTCTCAATTGCGTACAAGTCCAAAAGACACAGAACTTTTGCAAAACATAAATATGTTTTCAAAATGTAGATGCCTTCTCAAAAGATAAATCCATTCATCAAAACTAAATTATACCATCAAAATTGCAAATACATTTATCAAAAGAACACAACTGCCTGCAAAAAAATGGACACAGTCATACTTCAGGATTCATCTTTTTAATGTCACGTGCACATACAGTGAAATGCAGTAATCAATAACAATGCAGTACTAAAAATAACATAGGGTAGAAAAAAACACAAGAAATAAAAATAAGAAATAACAAGAACAGGAGAAGTAAGTAAGCATACTATATACAGGATCAAAACCATATTTACAATGTGGAGGGATACTGGAGTGATAGAGGTAGATATGTATAGGGGTAAGGTGACAGGGATACTGGAGTGATGGAGGTAGATATGTATAGGGGTAAGGTGACAGAGATACTGGAGTGATGGAGGTAGATATGTATAGGGGTAAGGTGACAGAGATACTGGAGTGATAGAGGTAGATATGTATAGGGGTAAGGTGACAGGGATACTGGAGTGATAGAGGTAGATATGTATAGGGGTAAGGTGACAGGGATACTGGAGTGATGGAGGTAGATATGTATAGGGGTAAGGTGACAGAGATACTGGAGTGATAGAGGTAGATATGTATAGGGGTAAGGTGACAGGGATACTGGAGTGATGGAGGTAGATATGTATAGGGGTAAGGTGACAGAGATACTGGAGTGATAGAGGTAGATATGTATAGGGGTAAGGTGACAGGGATACTGGAGTGATAGAGGTAGATATGTATAGGGGTAAGGTGACAGGGATACTGGAGTGATAGAGGTAGATATGTATAGGGGTAAGGTGACAGGGATACTGGAGTGATAGAGGTAGATATGTATAGGGGTAAGGTGACAGGGATACTGGAGTGATGGAGGTAGATATGTATAGGGGTAAGGTGACAGGGATACTGGAGTGATAGAGGTAGATATGTATAGGGGTAAGGTGACAGGGATACTGAGTGATGGAGGTAGATATGTATAGGGGTAAGGTGACAGGGATACTGGAGTGATAGAGGTAGATATGTATAGGGGTAAGGTGACAGGGATACTGGAGTGATGGAGGTAGATATGTATAGGGGTAAGGTGACAGAGATACTGGAGTGATAGAGGTAGATATGTATAGGGGTAAGGTGACAGAGATACTGGAGTGATGGAGGTAGATATGTATAGGGGTAAGGTGACAGGGATACTGGAGTGATAGAGGTAGATATGTATAGGGGTAAGGTGACAGAGATACTGGAGTGATAGAGGTAGATATGTAGAGGGGTAAGGTGACAGGGATACTGGAGTGATAGAGGTAGATATGTATAGGGGTAAGGTGACAGGGATACTGGAGTGATAGAGGTAGATATGTATAGGGGTAAGGTGACAGGGATACTGGAGTGATGGAGGTAGATATGTATAGGGGTAAGGTGACAGGGATACTGGAGTGATAGAGGTAGATATGTATAGGGGTAAGGTGACAGGGATACTGGAGTGATGGAGGTAGATATGTATAGGGGTAAGGTGACAGAGATACTGGAGTGATAGAGGTAGATATGTATAGGGGTAAGGTGACAGAGATACTGGAGTGATGGAGGTAGATATGTATAGGGTAAGGTGACAGGGATACTGGAGTGATAGAGGTAGATATGTATAGGGGTAAGGTGACAGGGATACTGGAGTGATAGAGGTAGATATGTATAGGGGTAAGGTGACAGAGATACTGGAGTGATGGAGGTAGATATGTATAGGGGTAAGGTGACAGGGATACTGGAGTGATAGAGGTAGATATGTATAGGGGTAAGGTGACAGGGATACTGGAGTGATGGAGGTAGATATGTATAGGGTAAGGTGACAGGGATACTGGAGTGATAGAGGTAGATATGTATAGGGGTAAGGTGACAGGGATACTGGAGTGATAGAGGTAGATATGTATAGGGGTAAGGTGACAGGGATACTGGAGTGATAGAGGTAGATATGTATAGGGGTAAGGTGACAGGGATACTGGAGTGATAGAGGTAGATATGTATAGGGGTAAGGTGACAGAGATACTGGAGTGATAGAGGTAGATATGTATAGGGGTAAGGTGACAGGGATACTGGAGTGATAGAGGTAGATATGTATAGGGGTAAGGTGACAGGGATACTGGAGTGATAGAGGTAGATATGTATAGGGGTAAGGTGACAGGGATACTGGAGTGATAGAGGTAGATATGTATAGGGGTAAGGTGACAGGGATACTGGAGTGATAGAGGTAGATATGTATAGGGGTAAGGTGACAGGGATACTGGAGTGATGGAGGTAGATATGTATAGGGGTAAGGTGACAGGGATACTGGAGTGATAGAGGTAGATATGTATAGGGGTAAGGTGACAGAGATACTGGAGTGATAGAGGTAGATATGTATAGGGGTAAGGTGACAGGGATACTGGAGTGATAGAGGTAGATATGTATAGGGGTAAGGTGACAGGGATACTGGAGTGATAGAGGTAGATATGTATAGGGGTAAGGTGACAGGGATACTGGAGTGATGGAGGTAGATATGTATAGGGGTAAGGTGACAGAGATACTGGAGTGATGGAGGTAGATATGTATAGGGGTAAGGTGACAGAGATACTGGAGTGATAGAGGTAGATATGTATAGGGGTAAGGTGACAGGGATACTGGAGTGATAGAGGTAGATATGTATAGGGGTAAGGTGACAGAGATACTGGAGTGATAGAGGTAGATATGTATAGGGGTAAGGTGACAGGGATACTGGAGTGATAGAGGTAGATATGTATAGGGGTAAGGTGACAGAGATATTGGAGTGATAGAGGTAGATATGTATAGGGGTAAGGTGACAGGGATACTGGAGTGATAGAGGTAGATATGTATAGGGGTAAGGTGACAGGGATACTGGAGTGATAGAGGTAGATATGTATAGGGGTAAGGTGACAGGGATACTGGAGTGATAGAGGTAGATATGTATAGGGGTAAGGTGACAGGGATACTGGAGTGATAGAGGTAGATATGTATAGGGGTAAGGTGACAGGGATACTGGAGTGATAGAGGTAGATATGTATAGGGGTAAGGTGACAGGGATACTGGAGTGATAGAGGTAGATATGTATAGGGGTAAGGTGACAGGGATACTGGAGTGATAGAGGTAGATATGTATAGGGGTAAGGTGACAGAGATACTGGAGTGATGGAGGTAGATATGTATAGGGGTAAGGTGACAGAGATACTGGAGTGATGGAGGTAGATATGTATAGGGGTAAGGTGACAGAGATACTGGAGTGATAGAGGTAGATATGTATAGGGGTAAGGTGACAGGGATACTGGAGTGATAGAGGTAGATATGTATAGGGGTAAGGTGACAGAGATACTGGAGTGATGGAGGTAGATATGTATAGGGGTAAGGTGACAGGGATACTGGAGTGATGGAGGTAGATATGTATAGGGGTAAGGTGACAGGGCATAAGGATAAAAAGAGTAGCCGCAGCGCAGCGTATATGATTATTTTATGTGAATGTGTGTACGTGTGTGTAGAGTCAGAATTAATGTGTGTGAATGTTATGTGTGTGCGCATATGAAGTGAGTGTGTGTTGGAGTGTCAGTGTGCTTGAGTGTGTAGAGTCCTGTGGGTGTGCATATGAAGTGAGTGTGTGTTGGAGTGTCAGTGTGCTTGAGTGTGTAGAGTCCTGTGGGTATGCATATGAAGTGAGTGTGTGTTGGAGTGTCAGTGTGCTTGAGTGTGTAGAGTCCTGTGGGTGTGCATATGAAGTGAGTGTGTGTTGGAGTGTCAGTGTGCTTGAGTGTGTATAGTCCTGTGGGTGTGCATATGAAGTGAGTGTGTGTTGGAGTGTCAGTGTGCTTGAGTGTGTAGAGTCCTGTGGGTGTGCATATGAAGTGAGTGTTTGTTGGAGTGTCAGTGTGCTTGAGTGTGTAGAGTCCTGTGGGTGTGCATATGAAGTGAGTGTGTGTTGGAGTGTCAGTGTGCTTGAGTGTGTAGAGTCCTGTGGGTGCGCATATGAAGTGAGTGTGTAGAGTCCTGTGGGTGTGCATATGAAGTGAGTGTGTGTTGGAGTGTCAGTGTGCTTGAGTGTGTAGAGTCCTGTGGGTGTGCATATGAAGTGAGTGTGTAGAGTCCTGTGGGTTGTGCATATGAAGTGAGTGTGTAGAGTCCTGTGGGTGTGCATATGAAGTGAGTGTGTAGAGTCCTGTGGGTGTGCATATGAAGTGAGTGTGTAGAGTCCTGTGGGTGTGCATATGAAGTGAGTGTGTAGAGTCCTGTGGGTGTGCATATGAAGTGAGTGTGTAGAGTCCTGTGGGTGTGCATATGAAGTGAGTGTGTAGAGTCCTGTGGGTGTGCATATGAAGTGAGTGTGTAGAGTCCTGTGGGTGTGCATAGAAAATAAAATAGAAGGGTCAAATCAGATAGTCCGTGTATCTATTCTGTTAGCTATTTAGCGGTCTTATAGCTTGGGAATAAAGCTGTTCATGAGCCAGCTGGTGTCAGACTTGATGCACCAGTACTGCTTGCCGTGCGGAAGCAGAAAGAACAGTCTATGACTTGGGTGGCTGGAGTCTTAGACAATTTTCCGGGCCTTCCGTTCACACTGCGTGATATAGAGGTCCTGGATGGCAGGGATCTCGACCCCATATATACTGGGCTGTCCACACCACCCTCTGTAGCACAATGCGATTGAGGGTGCTGCTGTTGCCATACTGTACCAAGCAGTGATGCAGCCAGTCAAGATGCTCTCAATGGTGCAGCTGTAGAAGTTTGGAAGGATGTGAGGGCCCACGCCAAACCTTTTCAACCTCCTGAGGGGGAGGAGATGCTGTCTCAGTTGCAGGGGGAGGTGTTCAGTCCCAGGGTCCTAAGCTTGGTGACAAGCTTGGAGGGGACAATGGTGTTGAATGAAAGTCTTTGGATCTGTTTGGGCGGTATGCAACTTGAAGTGGGTCTAGGGTGTCAGGGAAGATGGAGATGATGTGAGCCATGACCAGCCTCTCAAAGACCAGCCTCTCAAAGTCCAGCCTCTCAAAGACAGATGTAAGTGCTACAGGGCGCTAGTCATTGTGGCAGAAAGCCTTAGAGTTCTTGGAAACAGTAAGGATGGTGATCAGTTTAAGACAGGTGGGATTTACAGACTGGGACAAGACTGTGGCAAGGAGAGGTGTAAAATGACTGTGAATATGCCTGGAAAATGATTGTGATAGCCCCCTGGAATAACGGCCGGCCCCGCGGCCTTGCGAGTGTTGCCCTGTTGGCCTCGGAGAGTGAGCTCACCCAGTTCTCTGGGTCAGTGGCTGCCCTGTTGGCCTCGGAGAGTGAGCTCACCCAGTTCTCTGGGTCAGTGGCTGCCCTGTTGGCCTCGGAGAGTGAGCTCACCCAGTTCTCTGGGTCAGTGGCTGCCCTGTTGGCCTCGGAGAGTGAGCTCACCCAGTTCTCTGGGTCAGTGGCTGCCCTGTTGGCCTCGGAGAGTGAGCTCACCCAGTTCTCTGGGGCAGTGGCTGCCCTGTTGGCCTCGGAGAGTGAGCTCACCCAGTTCTCTGGGTCAGTGGCTGCCCTGTTGGCCTCGGAGAGTGAGCTCACCCAGTTCTCTGGGGCAGTGGCTGCCCTGACGCACGGCACGGTGTTGTTATTGTCGAACCTCACATAAAATTCCTTTAGTACTTATCTTTTGAGTCCAAGCGGAAAACACTGTCTACAGTCTTCCACTAGATCAGTACATTTTCTTTCCAATCACTAAATCATGATAGTCATAATTGGATAATTATCAAAATGTGCAGAATTATGGGCAATTACTCTCCTGTTATTTATATTTCACCAAACAATCTCTTACATATAAAATCAAATATGATTCTTAATCAAAAAATAAAATCAAAAATAAGCACATTGTGTGCAGGACTCATTCATCAGTATCATCACAATCCAATTCCACGTGTTCAATACATAGGCTGGTTTGCTCATGGTTTTGCCGACTTTCCATTGGTGCACAGAAAGACAATCCACAATAGAAATGAGGAAAGGTGAATACAATGGATAAAGTCAACTGATATGAATGTATAGGTGATATGAATGTATAGGTGATATGAATGTATAGGTGATATGAATGTATAGGCCTCAATCCACACCAAAGTAAAGCTCTATAATGGAAGGTCACAATGTCAAAGATGATTACTAAGAGTAACCCAATTTCATGTTCTACATCTCTGCATGTCTGCAATACTGTAAGAAATCATAAAAATTGGACAGTACCCATTGCCTCGATGTTCCCCTATATTGTACATGGTATGATACTGATGGGGTGATTTTGATTTTCGTTCAGTAGTATTTACTGATTGCCGGAAACAGTGAACACATTTGCACACATTTCTCTTGTGATGAAAAAATGTGGTTAATACAAAACACTTAACAGTGAATGTTGTTATTACTGATGGCATTTGTATCTAAAGTTTTGCTAAAGGTGGTCTAAGATATGCAAGTCAGGTACAAAGGCAAGAGAAAGTTCTGTAAATGTATTTGATCATTTGATCATTGCTTCTCTTCTATACATGTCTCAACACAGATCCAAAAGTTGCTTGTACATGAGTGAGAACAACTGTACATCCGGATAGGCCCTGATAACAGCAACATCACTTAAGCCCCCTAGTTCATGGCTGCATACCGAATAGCACCCTATTCCCTATATAGTAGTGCACTAAATAGGGAATAGACTGCCATTTGGGATCCTGACCAGCTCTTTATGCCCTTGCTCATAGAGTGTTCTTGTCACACTTAGTTGCGCGGCACGTCTTAAGTGGCAACCCCAACCAACTTCTGTCTACATTCACAATTGCTTCTCTCACACCCCCATCAAATAGATGGTATTGCTCATTTCCTAAGGGTTTCACTGGCACATTTTCACATTTCCTGGCTTATGCTTGGGAATACAGATCATCTGGTATTTTTATAGTGGGGCCTATTTAAAATCAGTCGATTCCCTATGCAGCAACCCAACCCCTATAATCACTATTGATAAATGTGAATAGGACAAAACCCACTGGGCACAGACATCATTTCAACGTCTAGTTTTGGTTTACATTTGGTTGAGTTGCCAACTAATGTGAATTTAACGTGAAATCAACAACAAAAATGTTACCATATCATTGGATTTAGGTTCAAAGTTAGTTGAAAGATCCATCCTGAGTGGGGACTACATTGCAGTGCTGATGCACCACTACAGCGCCGGGTTTGATCCCAGGCTGTGTCACAGCTGGCCGTGACCATGAGCCCCATGGGACGGTGCACAATTGGCCCAGTGTCGTCCGGGTTAAGGGTTTGGCCAGGGGGATTTCCTGGGCTCAACGTGCTCTAGCGACTCCTTGTGGCAGGCCGGGCGCCTGCAAGCTGACTTTGGTTTTCCTCCAACACATTGGTGCGGCTGGTTAAGCAAGCAGTGTGTCAAGAAGCAGTGCGGCTTGGCAGGTTGTGTTTTGGAGGACGCATGGCTCTCGACCTTCGACCTCTCCCGAGTCCTTTGGGAAGTTGCAGCAATGGATATCATGAAAAAGGGGGTAAAATAAAATATATATATAATCATTTTTAGACTAAATTCCCTTATGTTGATGGCTTTTTAAAAATATCCGATCAGTTTTCCACATTGATTCAATGTCGTCATAGACTTTTTGCGGGGAAATGATGTGGAAACAACGTTGAGTCAACCAGTTTTTGCCAAGTGGGAATTGTGCGTATAACAGTAAAATGCCTTATAATAAATACAATGTTATAAGGCCATTTTAAATAATAAAATAAAACATTGAGTTGTTAACTGAGCGAGAGTCGTGCGTATTCCCTTCAAATGCTCTTCTGATTGCTAGTTGCACTTCGACTCATGTTTGAACTTCTTCACTGTTTTATATTTCTGTGACAGTCAGTTTGCAATATGACGTCCATTCATGCAAGCTGTTTGGCTCCTGCCTAGATGGAAGGCTGGTATACAGTCTCCATTGTGCAGGCTGTGGGTCTGAGGGGATGTGACCCACTGTGTCTGGCAGGGCCGAGTGGACCAGCAATCTGCTCTTCTCGTAGGTAGTGTGAGCGTGTCTAAGAGCTCCGACGGACACATAGAGCTGTGCACAGGGAGGAGATTTGGAAAGAGAGAGAGAGAGAAATAATACTACTGTGCTAATGACCATTACCACACGACCTGTTTCTGATAATGCACACACAATACAGTACATCCTCCTAGCCAACTGCCACACTGACCCCACACACACACACACACACACACACACACACACACACACACACACACACACACACACACACACACACACACACACACATTCAACATGACTGTACTTAATCATAGATGTCAGCTGCCAAGTACATTTCTGTTGTGTGTGTGTGTGTGTGTGTGTGTGTTCGCGGGGGCCTGCATGTGTGCGGGTGAGAGAGACAGAGAAAGTGAGACAAAGTGAGATAAGGTATTCTGTGGTGTGAATTAAGCTTGGTAGGGCAGCGATACATTATGCAGTGCATTGCTACAGTAGAAGTGAATACTTCACACGTAAAGAACCACAAACCAGTCTCTATGTGAATCCACAAGCATAGAAATTGAATGGCAACCACACAATATGGAATATGGGCTTGAAATTGAGTATGGGCTTGAAATGTTTTTAGGTTTGAGCCCATATTCCATATTGTGTGGTTGCCATTCAACCTTCCTACTGTTAGATTCTTTGTACGGTATTTCTATTTTATTTTTCTCTACCCTGTCTCTCATGTCAATTGACTAACTTACTGTGCTCTACTGCTGAGACTTGACCCTTACATATTATACACCTTTTCATGGCAGGAATATCACTTTACAAGTCCAGCTTCTCTTTCCAAGGAGTTGACAAACCAATGACCTTGGCTTGGCTGAAATACATTTATTTAATTAGCAAGTAGTGACCTCCTCTTTCTAACAGAGAGTAGAGCAACCCAGACCAAAGCTTTTCCTTGAACCTCTTTTTGCTCTCACACACACACTGACCTGCCTGAGGTCAGAGCTCCCATTATGATACAGCACTCCACACTCATTAGCATAATGGAAGTGGGTACAAATCATGGTGGTATGCTGCCTGACTAGCGTTCTTGGCCAGGCATCAGTGGGACACCCATTTCAGAGGCTGGCTGCCTGACACTGGAGCTGGTAATGATTTAACACACGTGGAGCCCATGAAGCTCTGGTATGGCTAATTCAGTGCAATTAGAAAATAGTTTTCTTATGGAAGCCCAGATAAAGGACCATAAATAACCCAGTGTTTTCTTCCCTCCTGGAGCCTTTAAAGTCCTGTTGACAGGTTAATGATTTCTGCTACCTTCTGGTCCCCACCTCTTCATCTCTCTCTCTCTCTCTCTCTCTCTCTCTCTCTCTCTCTCTCTCTCTCTCTCTCTTTCTCTTTCTGGTTCTCTCTATCTCTGTGTATGTCTCTCTCTCTCTCTCTCTCTCTCTCTTTCTGGTTCTCTCTATCTCTGTGTCTATGTCTGTGTGTGTGTGTCTCTCTCTCTCTCTCTCTTTCTGGTTCTCTCTATCTCTGTGTCTGTGTCTCTGTCTCTCTCTCTGATTTCTGCTACCTTCTGGTCCCCACCTCTTCATCTCTCTTTCTCTCTCTCTCTCTCTCTCTCTCTTTCTCTTTCTGGTTCTCTCTTCTCTCTGTGTCTGTGTGTCTCTCTCTCTCTCTCTCTCTGTGTCTCTCTCTCTCTCTCTCTCTCTCTCTCTCTCTCTCTCTCTCTCTCTCTCTCTCTTTCTGGTTCTCTCTATCTCTGTGTCTGTGTCTGTGTGTGTCTCTCTCTCTCTCTCTTTCTGGTTCTCTCTATCTCTGTGTCTGTGTCTGTGTCTGTGTCTCTCTCTCTGATTTCTGCTACCTTCTGGTCCCCACCTCTTCATCTCTCTCTCTCTCTCTCTCTCTCTCTCTCTCTCTCTCTCTCTCTCTCTCTCTCTCTCTCTCTCTCTCTCTTTCTCTTTCTGGTTCTCTCTATCTCTGTGTCTGTGTCTGTCTCTCTCTCTCTCTCTCTCTCTCTCTCTCTCTCTCTCTCTCGCTCTCTCTCTCTCTTTCTGGTTCTCTCTATCTCTGTGTCTGTGTCTGTGTGTGTGTGTCTCTCTCTCTCTCTCTCTCTCTCTTTCTGGTTCTCTCTATCTCTGTGTCTGTGTCTGTGTCTCACTCTCTCTCTCTCTCTCTCTCTCTCTCTCTCTCTCTCTCTCGGTTGATCTGTTTTCTGCTATCCCCAATCTCTACCTGTCTCTCTATCCGCTTTCACTACCCTGTCTCTCTATCCTCTCTCTCTACCCTGTCTCTCTATCCTCTCTCTCTACCCTGTCTCTCTATCTGCTCTCTCTACCCTGTCTCTTTGTCCTCTCTCTCTACCCTGTCTCTCTATCTGCTCTCTCTACCCTGTCTCTTTGTCCTCTCTCTACCCTGTCTCTTTGTCCTCTCTCTACCCTATCTCTCTATCCTCGCTCTCTACCCTGTCTCTCTATCCCCTCTCTCTACCCTGTCTCTCTGTCCTCTTTCTACCCTGTTTCTCTATCCTCTTTCTACCCTGTTTCTCTATCCTCTTTCTACCCTGTCTCTCTATCCTCTCTCTACCTGTCTCTCTATCCCTCTTTCTACCCTGTCTCTCTATCCTCTCTCTACCTGTCTCTCTATCCTCTTTCTACCCTGTTTCTCTATCCTCTTTCTACCCTGTTTTCTCTATCCTCTTTCTACCCTGTCTCTCTACTCTCTTTCTACCCTGTTTCTCTATCCTCTTTCTACCCTGTCTCTCTATTCTTTTTCTACCCTGTCTCTTTGTCCTCTTTCTACCCTGTCTCTCTATCCCTCTTTCTACCCTGTCTCTCTATCCTCTTTTTACCCTGTCTCTCTATCCTCTTTCTACCCTGTCTCTCTATTATCTTTCTACCCTGTTTCTCTATCCTCTTTCTACCCTCTCTCTATCCTCTCTCTACTTGTCTCTCTATACCTCTTTCTACCCTGTTTCTCTATCCTCTTTCTACCCTGTTTCTCTATCCTCTTTCTACCCTGTCTCTCTATCCTCTCTCTACTTGTCTCTCTATACCTCTTTCTACCCTGTCTCTCTATCCTCTTTCTACCCTGTTTCTCTATCCTCTTTCTATCCTGTGTCTCTATCCTTTTTCTACCCTGTCTCTCTATCCTCTCTCTACTTGTCTCTCTATCCCTCTTTCTACCCTGTCTCTCTATCCTCTCTCTACTTGTCTCTCTATCCCTCTTTCTACCCTGTCTCTCTATCCTCTCTCTACTTGTCTCTCTATCCCTCTTTCTACCCTGTCTCTCTATCCTCTCTCTACTTGTCTCTCTATCCCTCTTTCTACCCTGTTTCTCTATCCTCTCTCTACTTGTCTCTCTATCCTCGTTCTACCCTGTTTCTCTATCCTCTTTCTACCCTGTTTCTCTCTCCTCTTTCTACCCTGTCTCTCTATCCTCTCTCTACCTGTCTCTCTATCCCTCTTTCTACCCTGTTTCTCTATCCTCTCTCTACTTGTCTCTCTATCCTCGTTCTACCCTGTTTCTCTATCCTCTTTCTACCCTGTTTCTCTCTCCTCTTTCTACCCTGTCTCTCTATCCTCTCTCTACCTGTCTCTCTATCCCTCTTTCTACCCTGTCTCTCTATCCTCTCTCTACCTGTCTCTCTATCCTCTTTCTACCCTGTCTCTCTACTCTCTTTCTACCCTGTTTCTCTATCCTCTTTCTACCCTGTCTCTCTATTCTTTTTCTACCCTGTCTCTTTGTCCTCTTTCTACCCTGTCTCTCTATCCCTCTTTCTACCCTGTCTCTCTATCCTCTTTTTACCCTGTCTCTCTATCCTCTTTCTACCCTGTCTCTCTATTATCTTTCTACCCTGTTTCTCTATCCTCTTTCTACCCTGTCTCTCTATCCTCTCTCTACTTGTCTCTCTATCCCTCTTTCTACCCTGTCTCTCTATCCTCTTTCTACCCTTTCTCTCTATCCTCTCTCTACTTGTCTCTCTATACCTCTTTCTACCCTGTTTCTCTATCCTCTTCTACCCTGTTTCTCTATCCTCTTTCTACCCTGTCTCTCTATCCTCTCTCTACTTGTCTCTCTATACCTCTTTCTACCCTGTCTCTCTATCCTCTTTCTACCCTGTTTCTCTATCCTCTTTCTATCCTGTGTCTCTATCCTTTTTCTACCCTGTCTCTCTATCCTCTCTCTACTTGTCTCTCTATCCCTCTTTCTACCCTGTCTCTCTATCCTCTCTCTACTTGTCTCTCTATCCCTCTTTCTACCCTGTCTCTCTATCCTCTCTCTACTTGTCTCTCTATCCCTCTTTCTACCCTGTCTCTCTATCCTCTCTCTACTTGTCTCTCTATCCCTCTTTCTACCCTGTTTCTCTATCCTCTCTCTACTTGTCTCTCTATCCTCGTTCTACCCTGTTTCTCTATCCTCTTTCTACCCTGTTTCTCTCTCCTCTTTCTACCCTGTCTCTCTATCCTCTCTCTACCTGTCTCTCTATCCTCTCTCTCTACCCTGTCTCTCTATCCTGTCTCTCTACCCTGTCTCTCTATCCGCTCACTCTACCCTGTCTCTCTATCCGCTCTCTCTACCCTGTCTCTCTATCCCCTCTCTCTACCCTGTCTCTCTATCCCCTCTCTCTACCCTGTCTCTTGGCCTCTCTCTCTACTCTATCTCTCTATCCTCTCTCTCTACCCTGTCTCTCTGTCCTCTCTCTCTACCCTGTCTCTCTATCCCCTCTCTCTACCCTGTCTCTTCGCCTCTCTCTCTACCCTATCTCTCTATCCTCTCTCTCTACCCTGTCTCTCTGTCCTCTCTCTCTACCCTGTCTCTCTATCCTCTCTCTCTACCCTATCTCTCTGTCCTCTCTCTCTACCCTGTCTCTCTATCCTCTCTCTCTACCCTGTCTCTCTCTCCTCTCTCTCTCTACCCTATCTCTCTGTCCTCTCTCTCTACCCTGTCTCTCTATCCTATCTCTCTACCCTGTCTCTTTGTCCTCTCTCTCTACCCTGTCTTTCTATACGCTCTCTCTTTCCTTTCTCTCTATCCTCTCTCTAACCTGTCTCTCTTTCCTGTGTCTCTATCCTGTGTCTCTATCCTGTCTCTATCCCCTCTCTCTACCCTGTCTCTCTATCCCCTCTCAATTCAATTCAATTCAATTCAAGGGGCTTTATTGGCATGTGAAACGTGTTACCATTGCCAAAGCAAGTGAGGTAGATAATATATAAAGTGAATATATAAAGTGAAATAAACAATACAAATTAACAGTAAACATTACACACACAGAAGTTTCAAAACAATAAAGACAATCCAAATGTCATATTATATATATATATATACAGTGTTTTAACAATGTACAAATGGTTAAAGGACACATGATAAAATAAATAAGCATAAATATGGGTTGTACCCTCTCTATCCTCTCTCTCTACCCTGTCTATCTATCCCCTCTCTCTACCCTGTCTCTCGTCCTCTCACTCTACCCTATCTCTCTGTCCTCTCTCTCTCTACCCTGTCTCTCTATCCCCTCTCTCTACCCTGTCTCTTTGTCCTCTCTCTCTACCCTGTCTCTCTATCTGCTCTCTCTACCCTGTCTCTTTGTCCTCTCTACCCTGTCTCTCTGTCCTCTCTCTCTACCCTGTCTCTCTATCCGCTCTCTCTACCCTGTCTCTCTATCCCCTCTCTCTACCCTGTCTCTCTATCCTGTCTCTCTACCCTGTATCTCTATCCGCTCACTCTACCCTGTCTCTCTATCCGCTCTCTCTACCCTCTCTCTATCCCCTCTCTCTACCCTATCTCTCTATGCTCTCTCTCTACCCTGTCTCTCTGTCCTCTCTCTCTACCCTATCTCTCTGTCATCTCTCTCTCTACCCTGTCTCTCTATCCCCTCTCTCTACCCTGTCTCTCTATCCCTCTCTCTACCCTGTCTCTCTATCCCCTCTCTCTACCCTGTCTCTTTGTCCTCTCTCTCTACCCTGTCTCTCTATCTGCTCTCTCTACCCTGTCTCTCTATCCTCTCTCTACCCTGTCTCTCTGTCCTCTCTCTACCCTGTCTCTCTATCCTGTCTCTCTCCCCTCTCTCTACCCTGTCTCTCTCTACCCTACCCCTCTCTCCCTGCTCTCTCTACCCTGTCTCTCTATCCGCTCTCTCTACCCTGTCTCTCTATCCCTCTCTACCCTGTCTCTCTACCCTGTCTCTCCCTCTCTCTACCCTGTCTCTCTATCCTCTCTCTCGACTCTGTCTCTCTATCCCCTCTCTCTACCCTGTCTCTCTACCCTGTCCTCTCTCTCTCTACCCTCTCTCTCTATCCGCCTCTCTCTACCCTGTCTCTCTATCCCTCTCTCTACCCTGTCTCTCTATCTGCTCTCTCTACCCTGTCTCTTTGTCCACTCTCTACCCTGACTCTCTGTCCTCTCTCTCTACCCTGTCTCTCTATCCGCTCTCTCTACCCTGTCTCTTTTTCCTCTCTCTACCCTGTCTCTCTATCCCCTCTCTCTACCCTGTCTCTCTATCCGCTCTCTCTACCCTGTATCTCTATCCCCTCTCTCTACTCTGTCTCTCTATCCGCTCTCTCTACCCTGTCTCTCTATCCCCTCTCTCTACCCTGTCTCTCTATCCTGTCTCTCTACCCTGTCTCTCTATCCGCTCACTCTACCCTGTCTCTCTATCCTCTCTCTCTACTCTGTCTCTCTATCCCCTCTCTCTACCCTGTCTCTCTATCCTCTCTCTCTACCCTCTCTCTCTATCCGCTCTCTCTACCCTGTCTCTCTATCCCCTCTCTCTACCCTGTCTCTCTATCTGCACTCTCTACCCTGTCTCTTTGTCCACTCTCTACCCTGACTCTCTGTCCTCTCTCTCTACCCTGTCTCTCTATCCGCTCTCTCTACCCTGTCTCTTTTTCCTCTCTCTACCCTGTCTCTCTATCCCCTCTCTCTACCCTGTCTCTCTATTCGCTCTCTCTACCCTGTCTCTTTGTCCGCTCTCTCTACCCTGTCTCTCTATCCCCTCTCTCTACCCTGTCTCTCTATCCTGTCTCTCTACCCTGTCTCTCTATCCGCTCACTCTACCCAGTCTCTCTATCCGCTCTCTCTACCCTGTCTCTCTATCCCCTCTCTCTACCCTGTCTCTCTATGCTCTCTCTCTACTCTGTCTCTCTATCCCCACTCTCTACCCTGTCTGTCTATCCTCTCTCTCTACCCTCTCTCTCTATCCGCTCTCTCTACCCTGTCTCTCTATCCCCTCTCTCTACCCTGTCTCTCTATCTGCTCTCTCTACCCTGTCTCTTTGTCCTCTCTCTACCCTGACTCTCTGTCCTCTCTCTCTACCCTGTCTCTCTATCCGCTCTCTCTACCCTGTCTCTTTTTCCTCTCTCTACCCTGTCTCTCTATCCCCTCTCTCTACCCTGTCTCTCTATCCTCTCTCTCTACCCTGTCTCTCTATCCCCTCTCTCTACCCTGTCTCTTGGCCTCTCTCTCTACCCTATCTCTCTATCCTCTCTCTCTACCCTGTCTCTCTGTCCTCTCTCTCTCTACCCTATCTCTCTGTCCTCTCTCTCTCTACCCTGTCTCTTTGTCCTCTCTCTCTACCCTGTCTCTCTATCTGCTCTCTCTACCCTGTCTCTTTGTCCTCTCTCTACCCTGTCTCTCTGTCCTCTCTCTCTACCCTGTCTCTCTATCCGCTCTCTCTACCCTGTCTCTCTATCCCCTCTCTCTACCCTGTCTCTCTATCCTGTCTCTCTACCCTGTCTCTCTATCCGCTCACTCTACCCTGTCTCTCTATCCGCTCTCTCTACCCTGTCTCTCTATCCCCTCTATCTACCCTGTCTCTCTATCCTCTCTCTCTACTCTGTCTCTCTATCCCCTCTCTCTACCCTGTCTCTCTATCCTCTCTCTCTACCCTCTCTCTCTATCCGCTCTCTCTACCCTGTCTCTCTATCCCCTCTCTCTACCCTGTCTCTCTATCTGCTCTCTCTACCCTGTCTCTTTGTCCTCTCTCTACCCTGTCTCTCTGTCCTCTCTCTCTACCCTGTCTCTCTATCTGCTCTCTCTACCCTGTCTCTCTATCCCCTCTCTCTACCCTGTCTCTCTATCCTGTCTCTCTACCCTGTCTCTCTATCCGCTCACTCTACCCTGTCTCTCTATCTGCTCTCTCTACCCTGTCTCTCTATCCCCTCTCTCTACCCTGTCTCTCTATCCTCTCTCTCTACTCTGTCTCTCTATCCCCTCTCTCTACCCTGTCTCTCTATCCTCTCTCTCTACCCTCTCTCTCTATCCGATCTCTCTACCCTGTCTCTCTATCCCCTCTCTCTACCCTGTCTCTCTATCTGCTCTCTCTACCCTGTCTCTTTGTCCTCTCTCTACCCTGACTCTCTGTCCTCTCTACCCTGTCTCTCTATCCGCTCTCTCTACCCTGTCTCTTTTTCCTCTCTCTACCCTGTCTCTCTGTCCTCTCTCTCTACCCTGTCTCTCTATCCGCTCTCTCTACCCTGTCTCTCTATCCCCTCTCTCTACCCTGTCTCTCTATCCTGTCTCTCTACCCTGTCTCTCTATCCGCTCACTCTACCCTGTCTCTCTATCCGCTCTCTCTACCCTGTCTCTCTATCCCCTCTCTCTACCCTGTCTCTCTATCCTCTCTCTCTACTCTGTCTCTCTATCCCCTCTCTCTATCCTCTCTCTCTACCCTCTCTCTCTATCCGCTCTCTCTACCCTGTCTCTCTATCCCCTCTCTCTACCCTGTCTCTCTATCTGCTCTCTCTACCCTGTCTCTTTGTCCTCTCTCTACCCTGACTCTCTGTCCTCTCTCTCTACCCTGTCTCTGTCCTCTCTCTCTACCCTGTCTCTCTACCCTATCTCTCTATCCTCTCTCTCTACCCTATCTCTCTATCCTCTCTCTCTACCCTGTCTCTCTATCCTATCTCTCTACCCTGTCTCTTTGTCCTCTCTCTCTACCCTGTCTCTTTGTCCTCTCTCTCTACCCTGTCTTTCTATACGCTCTCTCTTTCCTTTCTCTCTATCCTCTCTCTACCCTGTCTCTCTTTCCTGTGTCTCTATCCTGTGTCTCTATCCTGTCTCTATCCCCTCTCTCTACCCTGTCTCTCTATCCCCTCTCAATTCAATTCAATTCAATTCAAGGGGCTTTATTGGCATGTGAAACGTGTTACCATTGCCAAAGCAAGTGAGGTAGATAATATATAAAGTGAATATATAAAGTGAAATAAACAATACAAATTAACAGTAAACATTACACACACAGAAGTTTCAAAACAATAAAGACAATCCAAATGTCATATTATATATATATATATACAGTGTTTTAACAATGTACAAATGGTTAAAGGACACAAGATAAAATAAATAAGCATAAATATGGGTTGTACCCTCTCTATCCTCTCTCTCTACCCTGTCTATCTATCCCCTCTCTCTACCCTGTCTCTCTATCCGCTCTCTACCCTGTCTCTCTATCCCCTCTCTCTACCCTGTCTCTCGTCCTCTCACTCTACCCTATCTCTCTGTCCTCTCTCTCTCTACCCTGTCTCTCTATCCCCTCTCTCTACCCTGTCTTTTTGTCCTCTCTCTCTACCCTGTCTCTCTATCTGCTCTCTCTACCCTGTCTCTTTATCCTCTCTCTACCCTGTCTCTCTGTCCTCTCTCTCTACCCTGTCTCTCTATCCGCTCTCTCTACCCTGTCTCTCTATCCCCTCTCTCTACCCTGTCTCTCTATCCTGTCTCTCTACCCTGTATCTCTATCCGCTCACTCTACCCTGTCTCTCTATCCGCTCTCTCTACCCTGTCTCTCTATCCCCTCTCTCTACCCTGTCTCTTGGCCTCTCTCTCTACCCTATCTCTCTATGCTCTCTCTCTACCCTGTCTCTCTGTCCTCTCTCTCTACCCTATCTCTCTGTCCTCTCTCTCTCTACCCTGTCTCTCTATCCCCTCTCTCTACCCTGTCTCTCTTTCCGCTCTCTCTACCCTGTCTCTCTATCCCCTCTCTCTACCCTGTCTCTTTGTCCTCTCTCTCTACCCTGTCTCTCTATCTGCTCTCTCTACCCTGTCTCTTTGTCCTCTCTCTACCCTGTCTCTCTGTCCTCTCTCTCTACCCTGTCTCTCTATCCGCTCTCTCTACCCTGTCTCTCTATCCCCTCTCTCTACCCTGTCTCTCTATCCGCTCACTCTACCCTGTCTCTCTATCCGCTCTCTCTACCCTGTCTCTCTATCCCCTCTCTCTACCCTGTCTCTCTATCCTCTCTCTCGACTCTTTCTCTCTATCCCCTCTCTCTACCCTGTCTCTCTATCCTCTCTCTCTACCCTCTCTCTCTATCCGCTCTCTCTACCCTGTCTCTCTATCCCCTCTCTCTACCCTGTCTCTCTATCTGCTCTCTCTACCCTGTCTCTTTGTCCTCTCTCTACCTGACTCTCTGTCCTCTCACTCTACCCTGTCTCTCTATCCGCTCTCTCTACCCTGTCTCTTTTCCTCTCTCTACCCTGTCTCTATCCCCTCTCTCTACCCTGTCTCTCTATCTCTCTATCTCTCTACCCTGTCTCTTTGTCCGCTCTCTCTACCCTGTCTCTCTATCCCCTCTCTCTACCCTGTCTCTCTATCCTGTCTCTCTACCCTGTCTCTCTATCCGCTCACTCTACCCTGTCTCTCTATCCTCTCTCTACCCTGTCTCTCTATCCCCTCTCTCTACCCTGTCTCTCTATCCTCTCTCTCTACTCTGTCTCTCTATCCCCACTCTCTACCCTGTCTCTCTATCCTCTCTCTCTACCCTCTCTCTCTATCCGCTCTCTCTACCCTGTCTCTCTATCCCTTCTCTCTACCCTGTCTCTCTATCTGCTCTCTCTACCCTGTCTCTTTGTCCTCTCTCTACCCTGACTCTCTGTCCTCTCTCTCTACCCTGTCTCTCTATCCGCTCTCTCTACCCTGTCTCTTTTTCCTCTCTCTACCCTGTCTCTCTATCCCCTCTCTCTACCCTGTCTCTCTATCCTCTCTCTCGACTCTTTCTCTCTATCCCCTCTCTCTACCCTGTCTCTCTATCCTCTCTCTCTACCCTCTCTCTCTATCCGCTCTCTCTACCCTGTCTCTCTATCCCCTCTCTCTACCCTGTCTCTCTATCTGCTCTCTCTACCCTGTCTCTTTGTCCTCTCTCTACCCTGACTCTCTGTCCTCTCACTCTACCCTGTCTCTCTATCCGCTCTCTCTACCCTGTCTCTTTTTCCTCTCTCTACCCTGTCTCTCTATCCCCTCTCTCTACCCTGTCTCTCTATTCGCTCTCTCTACCCTGTCTCTTTGTCCGCTCTCTCTACCCTGTCTCTCTATCCCCTCTCTCTACCCTGTCTCTCTATCCTGTCTCTCTACCCTGTCTCTCTATCCGCTCACTCTACCCTGTCTCTCTATCCGCTCTCTCTACCCTGTCTCTCTATCCCCTCTCTCTACCCTGTCTCTCTATCCTCTCTCTCGACTCTTTCTCTCTATCCCCTCTCTCTACCCTGTCTCTCTATCCTCTCTCTCTACCTCTCTCTCTATCCGCTCTCTCTACCCTGTCTCTCTATCCCTCTCTCTACCCTGTCTCTCTATCTGCTCTCTCTACCCTGTCTCTTTGTCCTCTCTACCCTGACTCTCTGTCCTCTCACTCTACCCTGTCTCTCTATCCGCTCTCTCTACCCTGTCTCTTTTTCCTCTCTCTACCCTGTCTCTCTATCCCCTCTCTCTACCCTGTCTCTCTATTCGCTCTCTCTACCCTGTCTCTTTGTCCGCTCTCTCTACCCTGTCTCTCTATCCCCTCTCTCTACCCTGTCTCTCTATCCTGTCTCTCTACCCTGTCTCTCTATCCGCTCACTCTACCCTGTCTCTCTATCCGCTCTCTCTACCCTGTCTCTCTATCCCCTCTCTCTACCCTGTCTCTCTATCCTCTCTCTCTACTCTGTCTCTCTATCCCCACTCTCTACCCTGTCTCTCTATCCTCTCTCTCTACCCTCTCTCTCTATCCGCTCTCTCTACCCTGTCTCTCTATCCCTTCTCTCTACCCTGTCTCTCTATCTGCTCTCTCTACCCTGTCTCTTTGTCCTCTCTCTACCCTGACTCTCTGTCCTCTCTCTCTACCCTGTCTCTCTATCCGCTCTCTCTACCCTGTCTCTTTTTCCTCTCTCTACCCTGTCTCTCTATCCCTCTCTCTACCCTGTCTCTCTATCCTCTCTCTACCCTGTCTCTCTATCCCCTCTCTCTACCCTGTCTCTTGGCCTCTCTCTCTACCCTATCTCTCTATCCTCTCTCTCTACCCTGTCTCTCTCTACCATATCTCTCTGTCCTCTCTCTCTCTACCCTGTCTCTCTATCCCCTCTCTCTACTCTGTCTCTCTATCCGCTCTCTCTACCCTGTCTCTCTATCCCCTCTCTCTACCCTGTCTCTTTGTCCTCTCTCTCTACCCTGTCTCTCTATCTGCTCTCTCTACCCTGTCTCTTTGTCCTCTCTCTACCCTGTCTCTCTGTCCTCTCTCTCTACCCTGTCTCTCTATCCGCTCTCTCTACCCTGTCTCTCTATCCCCTCTCTCTACCCTGTCTCTCTATCCTGTCTCTCTACCCTGTCTCTCTATCCGCTCACTCTACCCTGTCTCTCTATCCGCTCTCTCTACCCTGTCTCTCTATCCCCTCTCTCTACCCTGTCTCTCTATCCTCTCTCTCTACTCTGTCTCTCTATCCCCTCTCTCTACCCTGTCTCTCTATCCTCTTTCTCTACCCTCTCTCTCTATCCGCTCTCTCTACCCTGTCTCTCTATCCCCTCTCTCTACCCTGTCTCTCTATCTGCTCTCTCTACCCTGTCTCTTTGTCCTCTCTCTACCCTGTCTCTCTGTCATCTCTCTCTACCCTGTCTCTCTATCTGCTCTCTCTACCCTGTCTCTCTATCCCCTCTCTCTACCCTGTCTCTCTATCCTGTCTCTCTACCCTGTCTCTCTATCCGCTCACTCTACCCTGTCTCTCTATCCGCTCTCTCTACCCTGTCTCTCTATCCCCTCTCTCTACCCTGTCTCTCTATCCTCTCTCTCTACTCTGTCTCTCTATCCCCTCTCTCTACCCTGTCTCTCTATCCTCTCTCTCTACCCTCTCTCTCTATCCGCTCTCTCTACCCTGTCTCTCTATCCCCTCTCTCTACCCTGTCTCTCTATCTGCTCTCTCTACCCTGTCTCTTTTTCCTCTCTCTACCCTGTCTCTCTGTCCTCTCTCTCTACCCTGTCTCTCTATCCACTCTCTCTATCCTGTCTCTCTATCCCCTCTCTCTACCCTGTCTCTCTATCCTGTCTCTCTACCCTGTCTCTCTATCCGCTCACTCTACCCTGTCTCTCAATCCGCTCTCTCTACCCTGTCTCTCTATCTGCTCTCTCTACCATGTCTCTCTATCCCCTCTCTCTACCCTGTCTCTCTATCCTGTCTCTCTACCCTGTCTCTCTATCCGCTCACTCTACCCTGTCTCTCTATCCGCTCTCTCTACCCTGTCTCTCTATCCCCTCTCTACCCTGTCTCTCTATCCTCTCTCTCTACTCTGTCTCTCTATCCCTCTCTCTACCCTGTCTCTCTATCCTCTCTCTCTACCCTCTCTCTCTATCCGCTCTCTCTACCCTGTCTCTCTATCCCCTCTCTCTACCCTGTCTCTCTATCTGCTCTCTCTACCCTGTCTCTTTTTCCTCTCTCTACCCTGTCTCTCTGTCCTCTCTCTCTACCCTGTCTCTCTATCCACTCTCTCTACCCTGTCTCTCTATCCCCTCTCTCTACCCTGTCTCTCTATCCTGTCTCTCTACCCTGTCTCTCTGTCCGCTCACTCTACCCTGTCTCTCTATCCGCTCTCTCTACCCTGTCTCTCTATCCCCTCTCTCTACCCTGTCTCTCTATCTGCTCTCTCTACCCTGTCTCTTTGTCCTCTCTCTACCCTGACTCTCTGTCCTCTCTCTCTACCCTGTCTCTCTATCCGCTCTCTCTACCCTGTCTCTTTGTCCTCTCTCTCTACCCTGTGTCTCTATCCTCTTTCTACCCTGTCTCTCTATCCTCTCTCTACTTGTCTCTCTATCCCTCTTTCTACCCTGTTTCTCTATCCTCTTTCTACCCTGTGTCTCTATCCTCTTTCTACCCTGTCTCTCTATCCTCTTTCTACCCTGTTTCTCTATCCTCTCTCTCTCGCTTTCTCCTCTCGCTCTTTCTCTGTTTTTTCCCTCTCCCTCTCTTTCTTTTTCCATCGATCTCAGTCTTTCTTTTTCTCCCTTTCCTATCTTCTCTCTCTCTTCTCTCCCCATACTCTGACTTTTCTGAAAGTAAGTTTCATATTGTATTTGGCACAGGTTCCATCTCAGTGCTTAAGACATGCGTTGTATATTTGAATTGTGTCGTATCAAGCTGACCAGACAGCCTGTAGACCAGAGCATGGTTTACTGTGCTCTGTCCCTACGCACTTTCTCTCCTTTATTCATGATATCTCTAGGAAGGAATGCACAGGAGCAGAATCCTCTCTCCCTCTGATTTTCTTTTTCTTTTTAAGAAAAACTCTCCTGTGAGAGTCTTAGGCTATGCCACTGACTGAAATGTCTGTAGCTGTGCTTTCTCTCTCTCTCTCTCTCTCTCTCTGTCTCTCTCTCTCTCTCTCTGTCTCTCTCTCTCTCTCTCTCTCTCTCTCTCACACACTATGGCAGAATGTGTGAGCTAAGTGATTTGTTTTGCATGGCACTTTTGAGAAGCAACACTGGCAAACCTCTTTCCCATGCCAACATGTCAAATTATATATTACTCTGCTTGAGTGTTTCAAGGCTTGGGCGGTATGTCGTATATACCGTATACCAGGGTATTTGGAAATAACCATGGGATGGTTTTCAATACCGTCAATACCGTGGAAACTATTTATTTTAAGTTTTAAGTTGTTCGATACGGTATACATAAATACCTGCAGTCAACAAATCTTCTCCGAGCAGAGCAGGCAGGTCTGTTGCACTAGCGACTCCAGACGCCACGCAGACACAGCATGAACACATGCTGCTCCAGAGCCAGTACTGTTCTTCTTTCAGACAAGCATGTGTCAAAACTTTGTTCATTTTCACAATGATTCTCGTTCACATCCGCTTTTAAATGTCCAAACTCACCAAAAATGATATTCGGTAGCTACTACTATCAGGTATCAAGGTAAGACCCAGATGCAGACCGTGTTGAAGTAACAGTGTTTATTACAGCAACAGGGGCAAAGGAACAGGATGGCAGGCAGGCTCAGGGTCAGGGGCAGGCAGAGTGGTCAGGCAGGTGGGTACAGGGTCAGGACAGGCAGAGTGGTCAGGCAGGGTCAGGGGCAGGCAGAGTGGTCAGGCGGGTGGGTACAGGGTCAGGGTCAAGGGCAGGCAGAGTGGTCAGGCGGGTGGGTACAGGGTCAGGACAGGCAGAGTGGTCAGGCGGGTGGGTACAGGGTCAGGGTCAGGGGCAGGCAGAGTGGTCAGGCGGGTGGGTACAGGGTCAGGGTCAGGGGCAGGCAGAGTGGTCAGGCGGGTGGCTACAGGGTCAGGACAGGCAGAGTGGTCAGGCGGGTGGGTACAGGGTCAGGACAGGCAGAGTGGTCAGGCGGGTGGGTACAGGGTCAGGGGCAGGCAGAGTGGTCAGGCGGGTGGGTACAGGGTCAGGACAGGCAGAGTGGTCAGGCGGGTGGGTACAGGGTCAGGGGCAGGCAGAGTGGTCAGGCGGGTGGGTACAGGGTCAGGACAGGCAGAGTGGTCAGGCGGGTGGGTACAGGGTCAGGGGCAGGCAGAGTGATCAGGCGGGTGGCTACAGGGTCAGGACAGGCAGAGTGGTCAGGCGGGTGGGTACAGGGTCAGGACAGGCAGAGTGGTCAGGCGGGTGGGTACAGGGTCAGGGGCAGGCAGAGTGATCAGGCGGGTGGCTACAGGGTCAGGACAGGCAGAGTGGTCAGGCGGGTGGGTACAGGGTCAGGGGCAGGCAGAGTGGTCAGGCGGGTGGCTACAGGGTCAGGACAGGCAGAGTGGTCAGGCGGGTGGGTACAGGGTCAGGACAGGCAGAGTGGTCAGGCGGGTGGGTACAGGGTCAGGGGCAGGCAGAGTGATCAGGCGGGTGGCTACAGGGTCAGGACAGGCAGAGTGGTCAGGCGGGTGGGTACAGGGTCAGGGGCAGGCAGAGTGGTCAGGCGGGTGGGTACAGGGTCAGGACAGGCAGAGTGGTCAGGCGGGTGGGTACAGGGTCAGGGGCAGGCAGAGTGGTCAGGCAGGTGGGTACGGGGTCAGGATTGGCAAGGGTCAAAAACCAGGACGATGGCAAAAGACAGACTAGGGGAAAAGCAGGAGCTGAAACACAAAACCATTGGTTGGCTTGACAAACAAGACGAACAGGCAACAGACAAACAGAACACATGTATAAGTACACAGAGGATAATGGGGAAGATGGGCGACACCTGGAGGGGGGTGGAGACAATCACAAAGACAGGTGAAACAGATCAGGGTGTGACATCTACCTATATATGTTTAATTTTATGAGCTGGATTGCCTGCCTTTGCAATTAGTTTATTTTCGTTTGCGCTCGTTAACATATGTAGCTAGCAACCTCTACGTGTAGCAAACCCTTTGTGTTCTAAGCTGGTAGTAACATAGGTCTTTGGATGAGAGAAGGACGGTATGATGATATGAAAGTCTGGATACTGCCAACATGTTTCCTCATACAGTCTTGTGTGTGCATCTCAGCAGAATAAATCACAGGCACCTGTGCCGTGCTGTAACCACAACCAATGTGGTCGTGACACAATGTTACATATTGCACAATAAATCACATACAGTACAAGTCAAAAGTGTGGACACACCTACTCATTCAAGAGTTTTTCTTTATTTGTACTATTTTCTACATAGTAGAATAATAGTGAAGATGTCCAAACTATGAAATAGCAGATATGGAATGATGTAGTAACCAAAAAAGTGTTAAACAAATCAAAATATATTTTAGATTTTAGATTCTTCAAAGTAGCCACCCTTTGCCTTGAGGACAGCTTAGTACACTCTTGGCATTCTCTCAACCAGCTTCATGAGGAATGCTTTTCCAACAGTCTTGAAGCAATTCCCACATATGCTTAGCAAATGTTGGCTGCTTCTCCTTCACTCTGCGGTCCAACTCATCCCAAACCATCTCAAATGAGTTGAGGTGGGGTGATTGTGGAGGCCAGGTCATCTGTCATCACTCTCCTTCTTGGTCAAATAGCCCTTTCACAGTCTGGAGGTGTGTGTTTTGGATCATTGTCCTGTTGAAAAACAAATGATAGTCCCACTAAGTGCAAACCAGATGGCATGGCATGGCATATCACTGCAGAATTATAACAGCTTTGACACCCTTGATATTCTCTCAACCAGCTTCATGAGGTAGTCACCTGGAAAGCATTTAAATTAACACATGTGCCTTGCTAAAAGTTCATTTGTGGAATATCTTTCATTTTCCTACTTTGATGAATCTCAAATATAAAATTCATTTTGGTTTGTTTAACACTTTTTTGGTAACTACAGTGCCTTGAAAAAGTATTCACACCCTTGCTATTTTTCCTAATGTGTTGCATTACAGCCTGTAATTTAAATAGATTTTTATTTGGATTTCATGTAATAGACATACACAAAATAGTGAAATTAAAATAAATAAATATAAATCTGGTGCAAACAATTACCTTCAGAAGTCACATAATTAATTAAATAAAGTCCACCTGTGTGCAATCTAAGTGTCACATGATCTTTCACATGATCTCAGTAAATATACACCTGTTCAGAAAGACCCCAGAGTCAGCAACGCCACTAAGCAAGGGGCACCAACAAGCAAGCGGCACCATGAAGACCAAGGAGCTCTCCAAACAGGTCAGGTTCAAAGTTGTGGAGAAGTACAGATCATGGTTGGGTTATAAAAAAATATCAGAAACTTTGAACATCCCACAGAGCACCATTAAATCCATTATTAAAAAATGGAAAGAATATGGCACCACAACAAACCTGTGAAGATAGGGCCGCCCACCAAAACTCACAGAACAGGCAAAGGGGCAGTAATCAGAGAGGCAACAAAGATAATCCCTGAAGGAGCTGCAAAGCTTCCACAGCGGAGATTGGAGTATCTGTTCATAGGACCACTTTAAGCCGTACACTCCACGGAGCTGGGCTTTACGGAAGAGTGGAATGGCCAGAAAAGCCATTCCTTAACCTCTTACCTCTACCTGGGACGCTTGCGTCCCAACTAGAGCTCTGGAAATGCAAATGCGCTACGCTAAATGCTAATAGTATTAGTTAAAACTCAAAAGTTCATTAAAATACACATGCAGGGTATCAAATTAAAGCTACACTCGTTGTGAATCCAGGCAACAAGTCAGATTTTTAAAATGCTTTTCGGCGACAGCATGAGAAGCTATTATCTGATAGCATGCACCAATACACTACAACAGAAAAGCACAGCAGGGGACGTAAACAAAATAATTAGCATTTCGGCGTTACACAAACCGCACAATAAAATAGAAAACAGTCAATACCTTTCACCATCTTCTTTGTTGGCACTCCTAGATGTCCCATAAACACTATTGGGTCTTTATTTCGATTAAATCGGGCCATATAAAGCCAAGATATCGTTATATGTAGACTGTGTGATAAACGAAAAAAACAGCGATTTCACAACGTAACGTCATTTTTAAAAATTCAAAAAGTAGACGATAAACTTTCACAAAACACTTCGAAATACGTTTGTAATGCTACTTTAGGTATTAGTAAACGTTAATAAGCGATAAAAATCATCCGTAGGCGATGTACATATCATTAGCTGTCGTCTTGGAAAAAATTTCAGGAGAGAGCTCTTCCGGAATGATCTGGGCGGAGACCGGAGGTACGTCGTGCCCCTCTTTCGGTTCAACCAAGAATCAAAGAGGATTAAATTCACAAGATACTCGACTACATGGGGATGCTGTGGGAGTTGAATGCTCGGTCTTATCTAATTCGGCTCACTGTTAACAATTGCTGGAAGTGGCGCAAGGATATTTATTTCCATTTTCTGTGATCAGGTTTTCCTGCGCTTTCCGATGTAACGCACGTTATGTAATAGCCACAGTCGTGATTTAACCAGTTTTAAAAACGTCCGAGGGTTTCCTATACACACATTCTAACCATATGAACGTACTATATTCCTGGCATGAGTAGCAGGGCGCTGAAATGTTGCACGATTTTTAACAAAATGTTCAAAAAAGTAGAGGGTAGGAGCAACTAGTTAAAGAAAGAAACAAGCAAACACGTTTGGTGTTCGCAAAAAGGCATGTGGGAGCCTCCACAAACATACATTGGGGCAAAAAAGTATTTAGTCAGCCACCAAATGTGCAAGTTCTCCCACTTAAAAAGATGAGAGAGGCCTGTAATTTTCATCATAGGTACACTTCAACTATGACAGACAAAATGAGAAAAAAAACATCCAGAAAATCACATTGTAGGATTTTTTATGAATTTATTTGCAAATTATGGTGGAAAATAAGTATTTGGTCACCTACAAACAAGCAAGATATCTGGCTCTCACAGACCTGTAACTTCTTATTTAAGAGGCTCCTCTGTCCTCCACTCGTTACCTGTATTAATGGCACCTGTTTGAACTTGTTGTCAGTATAAAAGACACCCGTCCACAACCTCAAACAGTCACACTCCAAACTCCAATATGGCCAAGACCAAAGAGCTGTCAAAGGACATCAGAAACAAAATTGTAGACCTGTACCAGGCTGGGAAGACTGAATCTGCAATAGGTAAGCAGCTTGGTTTGAAGAAATCAACTGTGGGAGCAATTATTAGGAAATGGAAGACATACAAGACCACTGATAATCTCCCTCGATCTGGTGCTCCACGCAAGATCTCACCCCGTGGGGTCAAAATGATCACAAGAACGGTGAGCAAAAATCCCAGAACCACACGGGGGGACCTAGTGAATGACCTGCAGAGAGCTGGGACCGAAGTAACAAAGCCTACCATCAGTAACACACTACGCCACCAGGGACTCAAACCCTGCAGTGTCAGACGTGTCCCCCTGCTTATGCCAGTACATGTCCAGGCCCGTCTGAAGTTTGCTAGAGAGCATTTGGATGATCCAGAAGAAGATTGGGAGAATGTCATAAGGTCAGTTGAAACCAAAATATAACTTTTTGGTAAAAACTCAACTCGTTGTGTTTGGAGGACAAAGAATGCTGAGTTGCATCCAAAGAACACCATACCTACTGTGAAGCATGGGGGTGGAAACATCATGCTTTGAGGCTGTTTTTCTGCAAAGGGACCAGGACGACTGATCCGTGTAAAGGAAATAATGAATGGGGCCATGTATCGTGAGATTTTGAGTGAAAACCTCCTTCCATCAGCAAGGGCATTGAAGATGAAACGTGGCTGGGTCTTTCAGCATGACAATGATCTCAAACACACCGCCCGGGCAACGAAGGAGTGGCTTCGCAAGAAGCATTTCAAGGTCCTGGAGTGGCCTAGCCAGTCTCCAGATCTCAACCCCATAGGAAATCTTTGGAGGGAGTTGAAAGTCCGTGTTTCCCAGCAACAGCCCCAAAACATCACTGCTCTAGAGGAGATCTGCATGGAGGAATGGGCCAAAATACCAGCAACAGTGTGTGAAAACCTTGTGAAGACTTACAGAAAACGTTTGACCTCTGTCATTGCCAACAAAGGGTATATAAAAAAGTATTGAGATAAACTTTTGTTATTGACCAAATACTTATTTTCCACCATAATTTGCAAATAAATTCATTAAAAATCCTTCAATGTGGGGGCCTCCCGGGTGGCGCAGTGGTTAAGGGCGCTGTACTGCAGCGCCAGCTGTGCCATCAGAGTGCCTGGGTTCACTCCCAGGCTCTGTCGTAACCGGCCGTGACCGGGAGGCCCGTGGGGCGACGCACAATTGGCCTAGCATCGCCCGTGTTAGAGAGGGTTTGGTCGGTAGGGGTGTCCTTGTCTCATCGCGCACCAGCAACTCCGTGGCACAGGTGCACGGTGTTTCCTCCAGCGCATTGGTGCGGCTGGCTTCCGGGTTGGATTGCGCACTGTGTTAAGAAGCAGTGCGGCTTGGTTGGGTTGTGTATCGGAGGACGCATGACTTTCAACCTTCGTCTCTCCCGAGCCCGTATGGGAGTTGTAGCGATGAGTCAAGATAGTAGCTACTACAACAATTGGATACCACGAAAAAGGGGTAAAAAATAAATAAATAATAATAATCCTACAATAAAATTTTCTGGATGTTTTTTTCTCATTTTGTCTGTTGAAGTCTATGATGAAAATTACAGGCCTCTCATCTTTTTAAGTGGGAGAACTTGCACAATTGGTGGCTGACTAAATACTTTTTTGCCCCACTGTATGTCAGAAGGTACTCTGTTCAGATGAGACTAAAATTGAGCTTTTTGGCCATCAAGAAAAACGCTATGTCAGGCACGAACCCAACACCTCTCATCACAGCGAGAACTTCCCCATGCTGTGGGGATGTTTTTCATCAGCAGGGACTGGGAAACTGGTCAGAATTGAGGGAATGATGGATGGCGCTAAATACAGGGAAATTCTTGAGGGGAACCTGTTTCAGTCTTCCAGAGATTTGAGACTCGGGCGGAGGTTCACCTTCCAGCAGGACAATGACCCTAAGCATACTGCTAAAGCAAGAATCGAAGTGGTAAGGGGAAAGATTGAAATGTCTTGTAATGGCCTAGTCAAATCCCAGACGTCAATCCAATTGAAAGTCTGTGGTATGACTTAAAGATTGCTGTAGGAACCCATCCATCCTTGAATGAGTAGGTGTGTCCAAACTTTTGACTGACACTCTATGTATGGACACAGATAGGGATGTTCAGAGTTCCATTTAGCACTTTAGACAACTTTCCTTTAGCTCAAACCATCCGGGGCATTGATCAACCCATGCATTCAAAATAACATGATAATCCCAAAATGCAGTGAATGATTTTCATTTCTCTCATATCTCTCAGAGAGTACATTCATTGATCTCCTCATCCATGCACCTCAGCCTGAGGTATTGTTCCCAGCGAAGGCAGAGGAGAAGAACAGATCCAGCAGCATCTTGGGTTTGTAATTTATGAATTGTGTTTAATTTGGGCTCAGATGCATTCATCTCATTGTCAAAGGAGACAAGAGAGCTGAGCTGAGAGCATCTCTGTAGGGCAGCTGGGAATCTTAGCCAGCCCTGTGGAGGGAGGAAATGGAGGAAGATAGCCAGTGGAGAGAAGAGGAGAGGGAAGTAAGAGAGGGAAAGGAGAAGAGAGAGGGTTGGGAGAGAGGAGACAAGACGAGTGAGGGTTGGAAGAGAATAGAGGAGGCAGTTGCAGTCCCTCATCACACCCTCCATCGGAAGCTGCCTTCACCTGTATGGGGTGAAGAGATGATTTACTAACGCCTGGAGTCTGTTCCACTGTCAAAGGAGAGGAGAGGATAGAGGGATGGGAGAGGAGAAGAGCACACTGTGGCCCCCCACTGGACCACTGATGAATATGGTTGGTGCCTGGGAGAGAAAGAGAGAGATAGGGGTAGAGAGAGAGAGGTGGAATACAGAGGTGGAGAGAGAGAGAGAGAGGGGTGGAGAGAAAAAGTGTGGGAAGTAGAGAGAGGTGGGGAGAGAAATAAGACGAGATGGAAAGAGAGAGATGGAGATGGAAGGAAAGAGAGGTGGAGAGAGAAAAATTGTGGGAGAGAGGTGGAGAGACGGATGGAGAGACCCTCTTCTGTTCATGGGAGTCCCACCATGTCCCCCAACGCTATTACACCCATGCAGGATCCCATATACACTGAATCTCAATGTAATACGATAGAGAATAGTGCTGAAATGGTGTACTGGACACAAACAAATAGTATAGACTGTATAGCTACCATCTTCAGCTTGCTTTTAGGCCAACCTTACAGTTTTAGATTGTTCAAAATGATGACCTGCTTCCTTGAATCTTAATTTCAAACGAGAAAATAGCCCTGAAACAGTATACTGGATTTACATATTGTAGACTGTAGACTAAAAATATATTCTTAGTCCTGATGTATATTGCCAGTGGTGTAAATGATGACCTGCTGCCTTGTGGAGTGTTCTAATGGCCTGTACAGTATCAAAATCAGTGGCTGCTGTGGTCGGCTACCGTAGGCTGGGTTACCCTGGCAACTGCCTGTCAATCAGAGCAGCATGATGTCAGGGTTCTTCTAGGGCTATTACCGTGACTGTATTCACAAGTCGTGACCGCATTCAAATTCCACGTGACCGTTTAGTCATGGTAACTAGGCATCTCCAAAACTGCACTCTGATGCCGCTGATGGCAATTAGTAGCCTACCAAACTTGCTAACAGCCTGTCACTAATGGCCTGGTACTCAGGGTTCTACTGTCCCTCCATCAGGTCCTAATGACCAGGTACTCAGGGCTCTACTGTCCCTCCATCAGGTCGCTAATGGCCTGGTACTCAGGGTGCTACTGTCCCTCCATCAGGTCCTAATGGCCTGGTACTCAGGGCTCTCCTGTCCCTCCATCAGGTCCTAATGGCCTGGTACTCAGGGTGCTACTGTCCCTCCATCAGGTCCTAATGGCCTGGTACTCAGGGCTCTCCTGTCCCTCCATCAGGTCCTAATGGCCTGGTACTCAGGGCTCTACTGTCCCTCCATCAGGTCCTAATGGCCTGGTACTCAGGGCTCTACTGTCCCTCCATCAGGTCCTAATGGCCTGGTACTCAGGGTTCTACTGTTCCTCCATCAGGTCCAAATGGCCTGGTACTCAGGGCTCTACTGTCCCTCCATCAGGTCCTAATGGCCTGGTACTCAGCGCTCTCCTGTCCCTCCATCAGGTCCTAATGGCCTAATGGCCTGGTAATAGAATATGACGTCACCAGAAGGGGAGACAAATAGAATATGACATCACGAGAAGGGGAGACAAATAGAATATGACGTCACCAGAAGGGGAGACAAATAGAATATGACATCACCAGAAGGGGAGACAAATAGAATATGACGTCACCAGAAGGGGAGACAAATAGAATATGACGTCACCAGAAGGGGAGACAAATAGAATATGACGTCACCAGAAGGGGAGACAAATAGAATATGACGTCACCAGAAGGGGAGACAAATAGAATATGACGTCACCAGAAGGGGAGACAAATAGAATATGAAGTCACCAGAAGGGGAGACAAATAGAATATGACGTCACCAGAAGGGGAGACAAATAGAATATGACGTCACCAGAAGGGGAGACAAATAGAATATGACGTCACCAGAAGGGGAGACAAATAGAATATGACGTCACCAGAAGGGGAGACAAATAGAATATGACGTCACCAGAAGGGGAGACAAATAGAATATGACGTCACCAGAAGGAGACAAATAGAATATGGCGTCACCAGAAGGGGAGACAAATAGAATATGACGTCACCAGAAGGGAGACAAATAGAATATGACGTCACCAGAAGGGGAGACAAATAGAATATGACGTCACCATAACGTCACCAGGGAGACAAATAGAATATGACGTCACCAGAAGGGAGACAAATAGAATATGACGTCACCAGAAGGGGAGACAAATAGAATATGAAGTCACCAGAAGGAGACAAATAGAATATGGCGTCACCAGAAGGGAGACAAATAGAATATGACGTCACCAGAAGGGGAGACAAATAGAATATGCGTCACCAGAAGGGGAGACAAATAGAATATGATGTCACCAGAAGGGGAGACAAATAGAATATGACGTCACCAGAAGGGGAGACAAATAGAATATGACGTCACCAGAAGGGGAGACAAATAGAATATGACATCACCAGAAGGGGAGACAAATAGAATATGACGTCACCAGAAGGGGAGACAAATAGAATATGACGTCACCAGAAGGGGAGACAAATAGAATATGACATCACCAGAAGGGGAGACAAATAGAATATGACGTCACCAGAAGGGGAGACAAATAGAATATGACGTCACCAGAAGGGGAGACAAATAGAATATGACATCACAGAAGGGGAGACAAATAGAATATGACGTCCTAAACTGGAGGAGGAAATTATTGTCCTAAAACCAGATTCTTAGTAGAACTGACCCAACAATGATGAAGAGTGAATATGTTGATAGTTGATCAGATTGGTGTTTTTATTGTCTTCTCTTTACAGCAATAACTATTTGTTTTCCAAACACTGTTTTCCCGTGATTTTATTTTGAAATACTGTGATATTCCTGGCCTCTCTACTTTTCACAGACAGTCGCAACAATAAGCTGCCAATATTGCGTGCGCTGTCTTTCCTTTGGACTGAAGGCAATGTGATTTAAAACAATCCACTACTTCTTTAAGGTTAGACGAAGCTAATGATCCTCTGTGGCCAAATCATGCTTTACTAGCCTATTTTGAAAGATAGGCTATATTATTTTGGCAATTTAATTCAATTTACTTTAGGGAAAGCTTCCCCTAGCCTTATGAACTGCACTTGCATATTAAAAATGTAATCGCACGTAACCAACCGTTTGCTATTCGAAGCTATGGGTATGGTGTTTTTTTTGTGGGCCATTCTAAATATAAAATTATTCCACACATATATTAGTAGGCTGGCTATATGTAAAGAACAGATTCAATTAAGAATAGTCTGATGGGTGAGAATATTATCAAGTGCTTGCCAAATTGTGAATGAGAGACTGATGAAGTGTTTGCAGCCTGCAGAAGAAATAGAGTAGAGCTCATGCCTTTCATTCAACTTTTTTCAAATCATCATTAGTCGCATCATGCAGCCTTAGAATGTATAAAAAAAAATTGAAATATGTAACCTAACGTTTGTATCACAACAAATGTTGCATAAATAACCAAATGAAGCCTATAGGAGCACCTGTTTCTTTGTTAGCCGCTCAACACAGAACAGCCGGACGTGCACACTCCCTCAAATCGTTTGGGGTAAATATCCTTTCTGTTTTATTCAGCTATGTTCAGTTGTAGGCCTATTTTTAAAACTTTAAAATAATGTAAAATAATTCCACGGAATTCTAATCAAATCTTGTCTGCTAAATGAACTAGTGTAGCCCACAACCATATGGCATAAGAACAACTCAGAATATGCTATTCTGTTCTTCTGAAATAGACTACAGTTTCTTCATTTCATGTTTCTTTAGACCTGTCTAAAAAATATAATGGATTTATTGTGAAGGTGTAGCCTATATTACATTTATTTATTCGACTTTTGTAAATGTAGGTGTTTCGAAGGTCTGCATCAGTGGCTTGTAGGCTGTGGGTGGAAACCCGGAGATGCTAAATGTGTTTATGTTAATTAACGGTCAATTACCACGAGACCGGCAGTTATTTGCATGACAATCACTGGCTGACAAAATGTTATGACTGCCACAGCCCTATGTCCGTCCAGCCCTAATCACCACATACAGGACTGCCTGCGAGCTTGGTGCAATTTACAGCACAGAGAAACACACAGGCAGGCAGGGTAGGCAGGCAGCCAATCCAAAACCTCACGTATGTTTTTACCAAAGCTGAGGGCTGGGGCTTGAGGCTTCCCATAGCGCCTGTGTGCTCAACAGCCATCTGCT
Organism: Oncorhynchus nerka; assembly: GCF_034236695.1. NCBI lineage: Eukaryota > Metazoa > Chordata > Actinopteri > Salmoniformes > Salmonidae > Oncorhynchus > Oncorhynchus nerka. The sequence goes on from NC_088419.1 coordinate 75,483,074, forward strand.
TCAATGAGCATCACATGGAACTGAACACACCAGCCAGCTACCGACCTGGTACAGGGTACAACTAAGCCCTAACATGAACAGCTTTCAAGGAGAGTGTTTAATGTGGAAGAAGAGAGGAGGAGGCATGTTGGGCATGTTGGTCGTGTTGGTCATTTTGGTCATGTTAGTCATGTTAGGCATGTTAGTCATGTTAGGCATGTTGGTCATGTTGGTCATGTTGGGCATGTTGGTCGTGTTGGTCATTTTGGTCATGTTGGTCATGTTGGTCATGTTAGTCATGTTGGTCATGTTGGTCATGTTGGGCATGTTGGTCATGTTGGTCATGTTAGTCATGTTGGTCATGTTGGTCATGTTGGGCATGTTGGTCGTGTTGGTCATTTTGGTCATGTTAGGCATGTTGGTCATGTTGGTCATGTTGGTCATGTTAGGCATGTTGGTCATGTTAGGCATGTTGGGCATGTTGGTCATGTTAGTCATGTTGTGCATGTTGGTCATGTTAGGCATGTTGGTCATGTTAGGCATGTTGGTCATGTTAGGCATGTTGGGCATGTTGGTCATGTTAGGCATGTTGGTCATGTTAGGCATGTTGGGCATGTTGGTCATGTTAGGCATGTTGGTCATGTTAGGCATGTTGGTCATGTTAGGCATGTTGGGCATGTTGGTCATGTTGGTCATGTTAGTCATGTTGGTCATGTTAGTCATGTTGGTCATGTTAGTCTTGTTGGTCATGTTGGTCATGTTAGTCATGTTGGTCATGTTGGCCATGTTGGTGGAGGGATGGAGGGATCCAGACCAGCTCGCTCCTCTGCTCTGAAATGTATTCAGCAGAACCAGAATTGATTTCCTTTTTCTTTTTAAGAAAGGTTTAGCTGGAATCATTCTCCTGTGAGAGTCTTAGGCTATGTCACTGACTGAAATGTCTGTAGCTGTGCTTTCTCTCTCTCTCTCTCTCTCTCTCTCTCTCTCTCTCTCTCTCTCTCTCTCTCTCTCTCTCTCTCTCTCTCTCTCTCTCTCTCTCTCTCTCTCTCTCTCTCTCTCTCTCTGTCTCTCTCTCTCTCTCTCTGTCTCTCTCTCTCTCTCTCTCTCTATCTCTCTCTCTCTCTCTCTCTCTCTCTCTCTCTCTCTCTCTCTCTCTCTCTCTCTCTCTCTCTCTCTGTCTCTCTCTCTCTCTCTCTCTCTCTCTCTCTCTCTCTCTCTGTCTCTCTGTCTCTCTCTCTCTCTCTGTCTCTCTCTCTCTCTCTCTCTCTCTCTCTCTCTCTCTCTGTCTCTCTCTCTCTCTCTCTCTCTCTCTCTCTCTCTCTCTCTCTCTCTCTCTCTCTCTCTCTCTCTCTCTCTCTCTCTCTCTCTCTCTCTCTCTCTCTCTCTCTCTCTCTCTCTCTCTCTCTCTCTCTCTCTCTCTCTCTCTCTCTCTCTCTCTCTCTCTCTCTCTCTCTCTCTCTCTCTCTCTCTCTCTCTCTCTCTCTCTCTCTCTCTCTCTCTCTCTCTCTCTGTCTCTCTCTCTCTCTCTCTCTCTCTCTCTCTCTCTCTCTCTCTCTCTCTCTCTCTCTCTCTCTGTCTCTCTCTGTCTCTCTCTCTCTCTCTCTCTCTCTCTCTCTCTCTCTCTCTCTCTCTCTGTCTCTCTCTCTCTCTCTCTCTCTCTCTCTCTCTCTCTCTCTCTCTCTCTCTCTCTCTCTCTCTCTCTCTCTCTCTCTCTCTCTCTCTCTCTCTCTCTCTCTCTCTCTCTCTCTCTCTCTCTCTCTCTCTCTCTCTCTCTCTCTCTCTCTCTCTCTCTCTCTCTCTCTGTCTCTCTCTCTCTCTCTCTCTCTCTCTGTCTCTCTCTCTCTCTCTCTCTCTCTCTCTCTCTCTCTCTCTCTCTCTCTCTCTCTCTCTCTCTCATATATATATATATATTTCTCTGCTTATAAAAGCTGTGCTCCTCATTCCCTCTCCTCTCGTTCTCTCTGAAGCCAGCCTGTGCTGCTGCTTACAGAAGGGATGTTTTTGGATTCTTTTCACTACTGATTCTTGCAAAAAGAGTAGACAAGGCTTTGGGCTTTGCGCCTTAATCTGAAATGACAATTGCAGTCGATACAATTCTGTCCTGTTAATTGATGCTATTGACAAAATCCAAGCAAAACAATGTGCATAGTATTTCATCTTAGCTTCCAACCCTGGACAAACAGAATGTCTTTGATGGTTCCAAATGACCCTTCAGAAGGCCTTTTTAAACCAGACCAATATGTTTTTCCAATGCAATAGGCTTCTAATGAAGCTATAGACCTACACCTCCAATCCAAGCACTGTGAGTTCAGGTTTATTTCACTCTAACTGTGGTGTTCCATGTTCCAGGTGGCTGCCCTTGACAATATCCTTTTGATGTCTAACGAGACCCCTGTAAATGTACGTAGGTTGTGTCCCAAATGGCACCCTATTCCCTACACAGAACGGCCCTCTTATTATGACTATATAGGGAATAGGGTGCCATTTGGAACACACACTTAGAGTAGATTGTTATTAATGTGCAGGCTATAGGAGGGAGACTCATGTGTTGTATTGGGGTGTGATGTATAAGTCCCTTTAGGCCTAGAGCAGGAACCTGTCAACCTCTACATAACGGCCCTCTTATTATGAACTGAAAAATCACTGTGATCTGGTCCCTGTGTTAGACAATAGACATACCTCATGGTCTTGCTCTGAGTTGTGTTTAAGGTTCCTATGTTGTTTGTCTGTGTGGTGGTTCGAAAATCAATTTTCTACAAACTCAACGTTTCGATAATGCACCTGAATATCAAGGTCCTTCTTCTCTAAAAACAACTGACAGGATACCAAATGCTCCTTTTATGCCGTCTTGTGATTCAAGAGAAGCTTGAACGTCGGTATAGGGATCGAAGCACTTATGTGGCTGGTCTTTTTTTAATCAAATGGATTGTAATGGGTAAAATGCTAAATCAAGTGGTCTATTGACCTAAGCAATTCATTCTTCTTTGTGCTGATGGAAACGGCTGGTGTAATGACCTTGACTCGCTTTAAAACATGAGCAAAAATGCTCTTCAAATCCTGTTAAAGTGAAATAGAATAGCTAACGTCTGACTTACCTCTGTATCACTGCTTTTTCAGGTAGTCTTTTATTATTCTCTTCAAGGTTTTTCTTTGGATTTCATACTTAGTGGTGTTGGTGGTGGCAAAGCTTTATGCCCGGGGCGGCAGGGTAGCCTAGTGGTTAGAGTGTTGGACTAGTAACCGCAAGGTTGCAAGTTCAAATCCCCGAGCTGACAAGGTACAAATCTGTCGTTCTGCCCCTGAACAGGCAGTTAACCCACTGTTCCTAGGCCGTCATTGAAAATAAGAATTTGTTCTTAACTGACTTGCCTAGTTAAATAAAGGAAAAATTAAAAAAGGATGTGATGTATGATACAGTAGTTAGTTAGGTGGAATGTGATGCATGATACAGTAGTTAGTTAGTCAGGCAGGATGTGATGTATGATACAGTAGTTAGTTAGTCAGGCAGGATGTGATGTATGATACAATAGTTAGTCAGGCAGGATGTGCTGCATGATACAGTAGTTAGTCAGGCAGGATGTGATGTATGATAAAGTAGTTAGTCAGGCAGGATGTGATGCATGATACAGTAGTTAGTCAGGCAGGATGTGATGCATGATACAGTAGTTAGTCAGGCAGGATGTGATGTATGATACAGTAGTTAGTCAGGCAGGATGCCTGTCTAACAGGTTAGACATGATGAGTTTGATGTATATCTATGGTAGGACCACCCTCACACCCACACACATTACTGTGAATCTCTACCAGGCACTTTAAAGTCCACATACCTGGACTTGGATCCTGCACCCTTCATTCACGTCATCTGACAGGTGGCCAGCCATTCATCTCTGTAATGGGAGGTTAGTCTACACGTCCACACACCTGTAAAGTAGCACCAAACCCCGCTACAGTCAACGGTCTGTCAATACTTGTCAGGAGGAAATGGTGGGGCCATTGACATTGCTGTATCTGTGAGGATCAGAGCCTCTCCTTTAAAATCTGTTCTGACTGACATTGCTTTTCTTCATTATTAAATAGGTAAATATGTAGGGAAACATATCATAGCCTTCATTTTAATGAAGTTGCATTAATTGCTGCACAATCTATCTTAAAATGTGACAGATGTTGTTATCCAAGTATACTAGACAATTTCAGACAATTTCTAATTGCCTATGAATGATACGCTATATTCCCCGTGCATCTGTATTTTCACCCCTTTTTCATGGTATTTAATTGGTAGTTACAGTCTGGTCCCATCGCTGCAACTCCCATATGGACTCAGGAGAGGTGAAGGTCAAGAACCATGCATCAACCGAAACACGACCCTGCCAAGCTGCACTGCTTCTTGACACACTGCTCGCTTAATCCGGAAGCCAGCCACACCAATGTGTCGTAGGAAACACGACCCTGCCAAGCTGCACTGCTTCTTGACACACTGCTCGCTTAATCCGGAAGCCAGCCGCACCAATGTGTCGTAGGAAACACGACCCTGCCAAGCTGCACTGCTTCTTGACACACTGCTCGCTTAATCCGGAAGCCAGCCGCACCAATGTGTCGTAGGAAACACAATACACCTGGCGACCGTGTCAGCGTGCATTGCGTCCGGCCCGTCACAGGAGTCGTTAGAGCGCAATGGGACAAGGACAACCCGGCCGGACAAACCCTCCCGTAACCCGGATGACGCTGGGCCAATTGTGCGCCGCCTCATGGGTCTCCAGGCCACGGCCGACTGCGACACAGCCTGGGATCGAACCAGGATCTGTAGTGATGCTGTGCCTTAGACCGCTGCGCCACTCGGGATTTCAAAAGTGAAAACGTATCACTCTAGAGGCTGTAGAGGCTTTAGTGGCTACGTCTCATATGGCACCCTATTCCCTATTTGGTGAACTACTTTTGATCAGGGCCCATAGGGTTTTGGTAAAAAAAGTAGGGCACTATATCGGGAATAGGGTACCATTTTGGACGCTGCCAGATTATCCTAATTCATTGATCTGCTCATACATTTTGGGTAATTCCCCAGTAGTTAACGTGCTTCCTGTTTCTGTAAGAGAGATGAGAATCAGAGTTTAGCCTATCTGGACAAATCCTCCTGGCCATGCTGCGGTAATCAAGCTCAAACCGTCTGGAGAAACTCTCTCTCTCTCTCTCTCTCTCTCTCTCTCTCTCTCTCTCTCTCTCTCTCTCTCAATTCAATTAAATTCAAGGGTCTTTCACTCTGTCTCTCTCTCTCTCTCTCTCTCTCTCTCTCTCTCTCTCTCTCTCTCTCTCTCTCAATTCAATTAAATTCAAGGGGCTTTCACTCTGTCTCTCTCTCTGTCTCTCTCTCCATCTCACCTCCCCCTCTCTCTCTTTCTCTTTCTGCTTGCCTAGCACAGTGAAAATAATCACAGTTTTCTGAGGCTATATAATTGAGGGCAGCACTTGAAAGACAATAGTGAGGATTGGAGTGGCCTGGTTAATTGTGTGTGGGCGATGGATCCGTGTCCTGACTCTGAAGCGAGACTCCCTGTTGTCCTGTAGGTGCACACACACACACACACACACACACACACACACACACACACACACACACACACACCTGACTCCTAAGAGAGGTGGTATTAAACCAGGAAAAGTGGCTCTGATGCGACTTATGCACCTGTCAGGAGGTAGCAACAAAGCTGTGTTTATCAATACATGTTGAGTCTTCTAATAACACCTTCACACCTTAAGTCACACACCAGCAGTATTGTGAAGAGCTCACTAATTGCTACATGTTAACCTAATGACACTGAGGAAATGCTGCAGTACTGCGGTGTGGCTTCCTGTCATAACAAAAACTGTGTTGTCGGCTCTGGAATAAACTGGCTGATGATAACAAAGACAGCTCTGTGCTAATCATATCATCTTATTCCAAGACAGTTTCTCAGGAAATGCCTCTTTTGAGTTGTTTTTTTGCTTGATCCTTATGTTAAGAGGGAGGGAAGGAGAGAGAGAGACTGGGGCAGTGAGAGTGAGAGAGAGAGAGAGAGAGAGAGAGAGAGAGAGACAGAGAGAGAGAGAGAGACAGAGAGAGAGAGAGAGAGAGGGGGGAGAGAGAGAGAGGGGGAGACAGAGAGAGTAAAATAAAGGGAGAGAGGGAGGGAAAAGGAGAAAGAGAGAACGGGAGTGAGAGACAGATATCGATAGAGAGAAAGGGAAAGGGAGAGATAGTATAGCAGATTTCCTCCCAGAGGGTGGTGTATCTAGCAGTAGTTGTGAGGTAGCAGTACTGTGGGGCTGTAGAGCTGACACTGCACTTCTGTCACAGCACCCAGGGACCACAGCATCCTCTTCACAGTCTGGGTCCCAAATAGCATCATATTCCCTATATATAGTGCACTACTTTTGACCAGTGTCCATAGGGTTCCGGTCAAAAGTAGTGCACTATGTGTTTGAGCCATTTGGGACTCACACACTCACTCCGCATGGCGCAGCCTGCCTCTAGCAACACTGACAAGATGTGATCACATAGACATACCGTATACCCACCAGCACACATGTACATAACTCATTCACATAACATATGGCATGGCTTTGTAAATACAGTACAGTAAAATATGTGAAATATGAAAGGCATGTGGGTTAATAGACTACACGCTGTCTCTCTCCCACACACAAACAGACACCAACAAACACACCCATGCACACAAGCACACTTAGACATACCAGCACACATAAACACACCAACACACATAGACACACCGGCACACATAAACACACCAACACACATAGACACACCGGCACACATAAACACACCAACACACATAGACACACCGGCACACATAAACACACCAACACACTTAGATACACCGGCACAATAAAACACACCAACACACATAGACACACCGGCACACATAAACACACCAACACACTTAGATACACCGGCACACATAAACACACCAACACCTTAGACACACCGGCACACATAAACACACCAACACACTTAGATACACCGGCACACATAAACACACCAACACCTTAGACACACCGGCACACATAAACACACCAACACACTTAGATACACCGGCACAATAAACACACCAACACACATAGACACACCGGCACACATAAACAAAACACCTTAGACACACCAGCACACATAAACACACCAACACACATAAGACACACCAACACCTTAGACACACACATTTAGCACACAAATAAGACACACCAACACACTAACACACACACGTAAAACACACTAGAAGCACACTGAGACACACCAACACAATTGGATACACCGGCACACACAAACACACCAACACAGTTAGACACACCAGGACACTTAGACACACCGGCACACAAAGACACACCGGAACACTAAGACACACCAACACAGTTAGACACACCAGGACACTTAGACACACCGGCACACTAAGACACACCGGAACACTAAGACACACCAACACACTTAGACACGCCGGCACACTAAGACACACCGGAACACATAGACACACTGGCACACTTAGACACACCGGAACACTAAGACACACTAGAACACTAAGACACACTAGAACACTAAGACACAGCAGAACACTAATACACACCTACACACATAGACACACTGGCACACGTAAACACACCAACCCACTTAGACACACCGGCACACTGAGTCACACCGGCACACTTAGACAAACCTGAACACATAGACACACCGACACAATTAGACACCCCGGAACACATAGACACACCGGAACACTAAGACACACGGACACACTTAGACACACCGGCATACTAAGACACACCGGAACACTAAGACACACCGGCACACTAAGACACACCGGCACACTAAGACACACCGGAACACTAAGACACACCGGCACACTAAGACACACCGGAACACTAAGACACACCGGAACACTAAGACACATCGGAACACTAAGACACATCGGAACACTAAGACACACCGGAACACTAAGACACATCGGAACACTTAGACACATCGGAACACTAAGACACACCGGAACACTAAGACACACCGGAACACTAAGACACACCGGAACACTAAGACACATCGGAACACTAAGACACACCGGCACACTAAGACACATCAGAACACTAAGACACACCGGAACACGAAGACACACCGGAACACTAAGACACATTGGAACACTAAGACACACCGGAACACTAAGACACATCGGAACACTAAGACACATCGGAATACTAAGACACATCAGAACACTAAGACACACCGGAACACTAAGACACACCGGAACACTAAGACACATCGGAACACTTAGACACATCGGAACACTAAGACACATCGGAACACTAAGACACACCGGAACACTAAGACACATCGGAACACTAAGACACACCGGAACACTAAGACACACCGGAACACTAAGACACATCGGAACACTAAGACACATCGGAACACTAAGACACACCGGAACACTAAGACACATCGGAACACTAAGACACATCGGAATACTAAGACACATCAGAACACTAAGACACACCGGAACACTAAGACACACCGGAACACTAAGACACACCGGAACACTAAGACACATCGGAACACTTAGACACATCGGAACACTAAGACACATCGGAACACTAAGACACACCGGAACACTAAGACACATCGGAACACTAAGACACACCGGAACACTAAGACACATCGGAACACTAAGACACATCGGAACACTAAGACACACCGGAACACTAAGACACATCGGAACACTAAGACACATCGGAACACTAAGACACACCAACACACGTAGACACACCGGAACACTAAGACACACCGGAACACATAGACACACCGGAACACATAGACACACCAACACACTTAGACACACAGGAACACTAAGACACACCGGAACACATAGACACACCGGAACACTAAGACACACCAACACACTTAGACACACCGGAACACTAAGACACACCAACACACTTAGACACACCGGAACACTTAGACACACCGGCACACTAAGACACATCGGAACAATAAGACACATCGGAACACGAAGACACATCGGAACACTAAGACACACCGGAACACTAAGACACACCGGAACACTAAGACACACCGGAACAGTTCGACACACCGGAACACTAAGACACACCAACACACTTAGACACACCGGAACACTAAGACACACCAACACACTTAGACACACCGGAACACTAAGACACACCAACACACTTAGACACACCGGAACACTTAGACACACCGGCACACTAAGACACATCGGAACACTAAGACACATCGGAACACGAAGACACATCGGAACACTAAGACACACCGGAACACTAAGACACACCGGAACACTAAGACACACCGGAACAGTTCGACACACCAGAACACTTAGACACACCGGCACACTAAGACACATCGGAACACTAAGACACACCGGAACACATAGACACACCGGAACACTTGCAGATGATGACGCCTGTGCAGACACATCTTTAAGCACTTTTCTCTGCCTGCTCGAGCCAATCCTGTAAACAAAGAAAGGGTCAATCACAACACACACACACAGCTCCAAAACTACTGCATATATTGCAGAGAAAACGCCCTGTATGTAAAAATCCATTAATTCCACAAGGGCCCAACAAACAGTGACACATTACAGTAATAAGATCAATTTTGGATGAGATCAATATGCTGAGCATGAATACATCTTTCATCAGACGTTGCAGCGAGGGTTTATTGACCGCGGTTGCGTCCGACATGCCACCCTATTACCAATATAGTGCACTGCTTTTGACCTGAGCCATATGGGCCCTGGTCAAAAGTACTGTACTAGATAGGGAATAGGGTGGCATTTGGGAAGCAGACCAGAGCTGTAATTAAAGACATTTTGACAGGCACACCCTGCAGGCCGGGTGGTTTATCCTCATACCTGTCTGCTCTCACACAGGCACCTTGTTAGACACATCTGGCCAATGACAGGCCTGGGATCTGATCTCACACCAGTGCCAGGACAATGCTCCTCAATCTGGGCTGTTCAGGCTCAGTCACAGGTCTTTGCTAATGCTGTAAAAGTTGTGCATAGAGGTGATTACATCCAGAGTTATATCAAATCAAATCAAATTGTATTAGTCACATACGCCGAATACAACAGGTACAACCTTACAGTGAAATGCTTACTTACGAGCCCCTAACCAACAATGCGGTTTTAAAAAATACAGATAAGAATAAGAGATAAGAGATAAAAGTAACAAGTAATTAAAGAGCAGCAGTGAAATAACAATAGTGAGACTATATACAGGGGGGTACCGATACATAGTCAATGTGTCGGGGCACCGGTTAGGGACCCCTGAGGGGCCCCTGTTTTGAGGATCAGCGTGGCGGATGTGTTGTTACCTACCCTTACCACCCGGGGGCAGCTCGTCAGGAAGTCCAGGATCCAGTTGCAGAGGGAGGTGTTGAGTCCCAGGGTCCTTAGCTTATTGATTGTCTTTAACGCTGAGCTGTAGTCAATGAATAGCATTCTCACATTGGTGTTCCTTTTGTCCAGGTCGGAAATGGCAGTGTGGAATGTAATAGAGATTGCGTCACATATGGATCTGTTGGGGCGGTATGCAAATTGGAGTGGGTCTAGAGTTTCTGGGATTATGATGTTGATGTGAGCCATGACCAGCCTTTCAAAGCACTTCATGGCTACATACATGAAGCGCTAAAGGTCGGTAGCCATTTAGGCAGGTTACCTTAGTGTTCTTGGGCACAGGGACTATGGTGGTCTGCTTAAATCATGTTGGTATTACAGACTCGGACATTGAGAGGTTGAAAATGTCAGTAAAGACACTTGCCAGTTGGTCAGCGTAGGCTCAAGGTACACATCGTGTTAATTAATCTGTATAGATATTATATAGATATTCTTTAGAAGTTGTTGTGTTGGTGTTTATTCAAGATCTACTGGGCCATGTTAAGATCAAGGACCAGGTACTTAAGGGTTAGCTAGACTGCAATATTGTTGATCGGCAGCTTAGAGTTGGGATTCTACGACTAAATTCAAACGGAACATTTGAAGAAAGGGCTTTGCTACAGCCACAGTTCTCTCTCGTCTTTACATACCTATTACAAAGATGAGCAAACCTTCTCCCTGTAGTGTAAAGCTGTATTCCTAATGGACTGGCAGAAGTTGAGTGAATAAAATCTAATTGAGTGGAAGAGTTTATAAAGAAGTCAATGATAACATGATGAGGTCATAATTGTGAGATGCAGGCAGGAAGTGGCAATAACTGGCCACAACAATACTCTGTGCTTCAGGCTCACTATTAGATTTGATTAAACTGGAAATGGAGCTCGAACTAGGTGGGGTATTTTCCCTTGCGAATAAGGTTTTTACATGGCTGGGCGGAAATGTTTACCATAGGTTTGATGAACAGTGTTCAATATGTTTGAGAACTCCTGATACACAACTCCATGTCAAAATCCTCTTACATTACCCTCCAGGTTTTACATGAAGATACTGTAGTGCAGGGGTATTCAACACTTACCCTACCTGATAATGAATTGCACCCACCTGGAGTCCTAGGTATAAATCAGTCCCTGATTTGAAGGGAAGGATGAAAAACGCAGTGGAACTGTTTTCGCTCTCCATATTTGAATTGGAGCGCTGTAGTGGAATGGTTGCAACCCTCTACATGCACAGTGCATTCTTCCATCACATGTTCAGATGATTCTCAAGATCTTGCACACTAATGAGATGCTACTGAGCCCACACTACTACACCATCTGAGCCAAGGACTATATGCTTTCTGGTTTTGATTACAATAATGGGTTGGGTGAATATATTTGACATGACATACATGATTTTTTGTTAACTAGTAAATAGTAGCCTACGGAAAAGTGTGTTTCAATCATTTCTAACTTGTTAACAATTTCTGCTAGTTAGTTTTTGCTACCATGTGGGTTTTAGCTTGCTTGAGCCTGCTAACTGAGAAGTGTTAATTTACTTGTTTCAATACGTTTCATTTAAAAAAATGTAGTTAAATCTAACTGCTTAACTATTTATCTATACATGGAATTGTATGTTTTTTTTTACTCATTTTTTTCTAATCTTTACAGGAAAATGCCACGGGCACTATCTGATGTGTGGAGTCATTTCGCTGCAGCTAATGTAGAAGGAAAAGCTGTGTACATTTGCAAATACTGTACCAAATAATATGTGAAGAATGCATCAAAGATGCAGAATCATCTGGCCAAGTGCATTAAGTTCCCTCAGCGCTCACAACAAGCAACCTCTGACGAAAGTCCCTCTACTTCTATTCGGTGTGAAAATGATGAATCAGACACCTTATCGATAACAACAGCTCATGGTCCTCAAGGAATCATAGATTTTTTTTGACTCAATGGACGAACATAGTCAGAGAAATGCTGATGAATGTCTTGCTCAAGCTATGTATGCAACTGGTTCACCTCTGATGCTCATAGGCAATGTGTATTGGAAGAGATTTATGAATGTTCTTCACCCAGCATACATCCCTCCAACCAGACACGCTTTATCTACTCATTTTTATGGATGCAGAGTTCAACAGAGTTGAAGTGAAGGTCAAGCTAATCATAGAGAAAGCAGACTGTATTGCAATCATCTCTGATGGGTGGTAGAATGTTCATGGGTAAGGAATAATTAACTACATCATCTCCACCCTTCAACCAGTATTCTGCAAGAGCACAGACACAAGGGACAACAGACACACCGGTCTCTACATTTCAGATGAGCTGAAGGCAGTCATCAATGACCTTGGACCACAGAAGGTATTTGTACTGGTGACAGACAATGCTGCGAACATGAAGGCTGCTTGGTCTAAAGTGGAGGAGTCCTACCCTCACATCACACCCATTGGCTGTGCTGCTCATGCATTGAATATGCTCCTCAATGACATCATGGCACTGAAAACAATGGATACACTCTACAAGAGGAAATGGTTAGGTATGTGAAGAGTCATCAAGTTATAGCAGCAATCTACCTCACCAAGCAAAGTGAGAAGAATAAGAGCACCACATTCAGCTGCCCAGCAACACCCGTTGGGGTGGTGTTGTCATAATGTTTGACAGTCTCCTGGAGGGGAAGGAGTATCTCCAAGAAATGGCCATATCACAGTCTGCTGATATGGACAGCCCCATCAAGAGGATCTTCCTGGATGATGTATTTTGGGAGAGAGTGGTAAGCAGCCTGAAACTCCTGAAACCTATAGCAGTAGACATTGCACAGATTGAGGGAGACAATGCCATCCTGTCTGATGTTCAGACTCTGCTTGCAGATGTAAGAGAAGAAATCTGCACTGCCCTGCCCACTACACTGTTTTCACTGTTGCTCCAAGCAGAGGAAACTGTAGTTCTGAAATACATCAAAAAGCATGAAGACTTCTGCTTGAAGCCCATACATGCTGCAGCGTACATGTTGGACCCAAGTATGCTGGCAAGAGCATCCTGTCTGGTGCAGAGATCAACAAGGCCTATGGTGTCATCACTACCGTGTCTCGCCACCTTGGTCTGGATGATGGCAAAGTTCTTGGCAGTCTGGTGAAAGGCTTTGGGATGGAGATGCAATATGGCAGTCGTGCCAACATATCTCATCAGCCACCTGGTGGAAGGGACTTTGTGGATCTGAGGCTATTTCCCCTGTTGCCTCCATCAGCCTCCAAATCCCACCAACATCAGCCACCTCAGAGCGCAACTGGTCCTTGTTTGGGAACACACACACCAAAGCACGCAACAGGCTGACCAATACAAGTGTTGAAACATTGGGGCCATCCTGGCAAATTTGAGGCTTTTTGAGCCTGACAACAAGCCATCCTCAACAGGGTTGGAAAGTGACAGTGAAGATGAGGCCTCAGAGTCTGATGTCCAAGAGGTGGACATTGAGGAGGTCCAGGGAGAAGACATGGAAGCCTGAGAGGAAGACAACCAAAGCTTTAGTTTCTAGACTATCATTTTACAGATGTATGTTGAAATCGTTTTTGGGAGATACGATGGATCATTGGGGATCATTAAATATTCCATTTATTTTTTTTGTTCAGTGAAATCATCCCATGTGAAGAGTCAACTCATTTATTTAAAGTTCAATTCTTAACAAACATTTTTTTTACAAATTCTTTGGAAGGATTTAGTCATTTGCATTTATGTCTACTTATGATAAATGTTCATGTTTCTGTCTCCATATGATATGGTAAATACATCCAATGCAAAAAACATCTACATTTAAATCGTATTAATATTAATTTGCATATATTCCCATTTATTCCCACGGAAAGTTTCCACCTCTGAATTTTCCCCAAAATGTGCAACCCTACCAACTACACAGCCTTCAAGTTGTCTTCTCTCTCTTCACATGCCTCATTACAGTGTGGAATGAAACAGCAAACCCTGTTTCTCCTCACCTCTCCTCTGCCTAAGGGAGTGTTGTTTCTCTCCCTCTCTCCCCCTCTCTCTCTCCTCTCTCTCTCTCCCACCCTCTGTCTCCCCTTGCCTACACTTCCCACACAACTCATTCAAGGTCCTGTCTTGTCTGCCGTGGCCACACAGAAACTCCATTATTCATCTCTCTCCCCGTGACCTTCTGTGTGATCAGTAGCAATGGAGGTCAGAGACTTGGCGACCCTCTTCCTTGTCTCCTTGCAATGTTAATATCAGCAGCCCGTAGCACCATGTCAAAGGTGACTTCCTGTAGGAATCACACAACTTTGTTATGCCTGTAATCCTTCCCTACAATAGGATATATTTTTTTTAAAGAACACATGGCGTGACTACTCGAATGTGTCTTAAATGCTACCCTTTTCCCTTTATAGTGCTCATAGGGCTCTGGTCAAAAGTAGCACACTGTATAGGGAATAGGGTGCCATTTGGGATGCATCACTCATCCTCCCTCCCAGCCTTGCTGTAGGGTTGCAGAGACACGTTGTCTTTATTCTGTGCTGCTAACGCTTTCCCGCCCTTCTTGACAGTGTACCCTTATCTCTCCCTAGACTCCACAAGCTCCCCTTCAGTGCATATTCTAGGGGAGACAGACAGGCAGGCCAGTACTTGAAGTTAGGAGAAGCAGCTCTATTCGGGGAAATGGGAGCTAATGGTGCTCTCAGTTCTCCCAGGGGCTGATGATGCCTTCAAGCCACCTACAGTGTTACTACCGACATCACCTGGTTATTGCAAACATGCAGGTAGCTATTTTCCTGCCTGGATACCACCTCAATAATGTGGCCCCTATGATTCGATTTCCATGGAAGATGTGGGTGTTGTGAGTGTGACTCACCACTGCCTGGCTGAATATCATCAGCATGGAACTTCAAGTGTAGGTTATAGTGAATGCATCCCAAATAGCACCCTATTCCCTATATAGTGCACTACTTTTGACCAGGGCCCGATGACCAGGCCATATGGCTCTGGTCAAAAGTAGTGCACTATAGTGAATAGAGTGCTATTTGGGACGTTACCAGTGTTGCTCTGATTGCTGCTGATGAGCACATGCTGATGCCTCTGGAGAGCCTGAGAGAACCGGTTGACTGTGTGAGAAGCATTATACGTTATGATGCTGCCTGCCTGCATGGAGACAACCATGTCAATCATTTATTCTATAGATATGGTGCTGAACACTTAACAGCTAGGCCGTTCCATGCCCACACCTCCCTCTCTCCTCATCTCGGTCCTTCATCAGTTCGGGCCGTTCCATGCCCACACCTCCCTCTCTCCTCATCTCGGTCCGTCATCAGTTCGGGCCGTTCCATGCCCCACCTCCCTCCCTCTGTCCTCAGGGGTCCTACTCAGGCACAGTCCACTCCGTCAATACACCTCCCTCCCTACCTCCTCAGGTGTCCTACTCAGGCTGAGGCCTAAAGTTGAAAGCTACTGGTAAT
Source organism: Oncorhynchus nerka (assembly GCF_034236695.1). Classification (NCBI taxonomy): domain Eukaryota; kingdom Metazoa; phylum Chordata; class Actinopteri; order Salmoniformes; family Salmonidae; genus Oncorhynchus; species Oncorhynchus nerka. The sequence goes on from NC_088419.1 coordinate 75,498,929, forward strand.
TTACCAAAGTTACTGGAATGTTTGTTAATAGGTAATTAACAGACAACCTTTGGCAATCTATCGTAAGTTCTTTAATTTAGACTTGATTATAACCACTTTAAAAGCATTTATTCATAAATAGTATTCATTCTTTATATCTGTGTTTCTAGTAGATAGACCATATGGTTCAAGAGAAAATAGCCTAATTAATGACAAAGCATCTAATCAACAATGCCATTATTTCTGCAAATCTTCCAACTATTGACTTTTCTTCACAACTGCCAAAACATTAACCACAATTAAACATTGACATAGTAAAATAAATAAAAGTGTGTGAAAAATATGAAAGATATTTGATGTTGAAACCCTCATATTAAACACCTATGGTATTCACTAAGTTGATGGTTTATATTCAGGATAATATTTTACAACTTTGTCATTACATTTTTATAATCTTATTTGACTATTTCATATATTGTACATGTGATATTCCCACACAAAGGGCCAGAGATGATTACAGAAACATGTCCAAACCTGAAGTACCCAAAAGGGCCACTATATGTCTTGTGATAGATTATATGAAATCATTGAAGATACCAAAATTATGGTAGTTTACTGGTAAACTTCAAAATGGTGAACTCCCTTTGCAACCCTACTAAGACCATTCCGTGAATACACCTCCCTCCTTCCTCACTGGGTTCCTCCTCAGGTTCATAGAACTATGTTGTAATTAGAGGTTTCCATGCCTCCTTACACGGAACACAAACCGGCTGCGTGCGTGCGCCATCGTGCACCATCGTGCATAAATGTATTTTGTCCCCCCACACCAAACACGATCACGACACGCAGGTAAAAATATCAAAACAAACTCTGAACCAATTACATTCATTTGGGGACAGGTCGAAAAGCATTAAACATTTATGGCAATTTAGCTAGCTAGCTTGCACCTGCTAGCTAATTTGTCCTGGGATATAAACATTGAGTTGTTATTTTACCTGAAATGCACAAGGTCCTCTACTCTGCCAATTAATCCACATAAAACGGTCAACCGAATCGTTTCTAGTCATCTCTCCTCCTTTCCGGCCTTTTCTTCTCTTGACTTTATATTGCGATTGGCAACTTTCACAAATTAGGTGCATTACCGCCACGACCTTGTTCGTCTTTCAGTCACCCACGTGGGTATAACCAATGAGGAGATGGCACGTGGGCATCTGCTTCTATAAACCAATGAGGAGATGGGAGAGGCAGGACTTCTGCGTCACAAATAGAACTGACTTCTATTTTAGCCCTTGGCAACGCAGACGCTCGTTGGCGCACGCGAGCAGTGTGGATGCAATAATTGAATAATATAGATTTGTAAATGTATTTTGCAACGTGACGCGACTGCTGTAGTCAGCCTGTTACAGTTCACTCTAGTGGGCTGGCTGATCGTTATGAAGGTGAAGGTTATGCATAGCAATGTAGATACTAACACAGGTTTCAAGGCTACTTTCTTCCTCAATCTGCTGCTGATGAATATCAATATTCTTTGCTAGCTTTACATTTAAGAATGATTTTCTGTTGATTGAATTACAACAACTACAGAGCCAGAGTGAATGGTGGTATCAGACAGAGGTCAGCAACAGGCTGGTTGAGAAGCCTGCAGTGGTGTGGGATGTGCTGAGCTGGGCTGTTCAGGGCTGTGCTGAGCTGGGCTGTTCAGGGCTGGGCTGTGCTGAGCTGGGCTGTTCAGGGCCGGGTTGTGCTGGGCTGGGTTGGGTTGAGCTGGGCAGGGCTGGGTTGAGCTAGGCTGGTCTAGTCTGGGCTGGGTTGAGCTGGGTTGAGCTAGGCTGGACTAGTCTGGGCTCGCCCATTTTAAGAAATGTGTGAGTCAGTGCAACCATTGTGCCTCTCATCTGTGACAGAGAGCCAACAGCAAGCCTTGAGACAGAATCCCAGTGTGCTGGAAGAAACTGCATCCGTAATTAGAGCAAGAACATTTGAATGCATTCTGTGGATGATAATGGCACACCCCAGCATCCCACAGCATCCCTCTGCATCCCACAGTATCACACAGCCCTAGCATACATCTACCACGACCCCTGTGTCCTCTCTAACCTCATACAGACGCTTCATCTCTCCTTCCCTCCCAACTCACATCCCTCCCTCCCTCCCTCCCTCCCTCCCTCCCTCCCTCCCTCCCTCCCTCCCTCCCTCTATCCATCCCTCCCTCCATCCCTCCCCTCTATCCATCCCTCCCTCCCTTTATCCCTCCCTCCCTCCCTCCCTCCATCCATCCCTCCCTCTCTCTATCCCTCCCTCTCTCTATCCATCCTCAATTAGTACTTGAATAAATTGCAGGCTCTGAAGGAAAGGGAAAACATGGCTTGCCTTAAACAGTCTTGTCCATAGTTGTCAGTTTAATGTACTAAGATTTTCAGGGGTAAACTAAACTTTTCGTAGAAAGGAGGCATTACCCAGGCAACTTTCAGCCATTTTGGTGCCACAACAGCCTTTCCTTTCCATGGGAGAGCATCTTCAGCTGGCTGAAAGTGAACAGCAGGATCTAAAAGACAGGAGGTCTGCTGGAACAGCTAGAGGAGCTGCTGCAATGGCATTGGTCAGATGGCCCAGTCCCTTCTCATAGTCTCATAAGGGTTTGAAAACAAAATAGATTCATTGAAAGGCTTACTGTCAGGTCAGGATTAGATTAACCCTAAAATAAAAAGTTTAAAAAAAAGAAAATAATTTATTTAAAAAAATTACTTCTGTATACTTCTTATCAGTCTCTGGTACTGTCCCCTGAGGGAATATCTTACTTTAAAGTATTTTTACTTAAGTACTTTACACCACTGGATATAGGGACACTTCTTCTCCACACAGCAAGGCTGCCCATGACAGCTGACACAGAGCAGTACCTTGCTAGCTGCTTTGCCTTTGTCCTATGCAATCTGAAGGCCACATACTGTCAGCCTATGTACATGGTCAAGACTCCCAAATATCACACACACACACACACACACACACACACACACACACACACACACACACACACACACACACACACACACACACACACACACACACACAGTCTACTAACCTCTGTGACCTCACTGCGCTGCCTGTCTTCATCCTTTTTGTTATTCATTCTGTTTGTTTTTAGACGAGGGGCTCTTTGTACATCTCATCTCTCTTCTCTTCTCTTTCTTCTCTCTTCTCCTCTCCTTTCTTCTCTCTCTTCTCCTCTCTTCTCCTTTCTTCTCTCTCTTCTCCTCTCTTCTCCTCTCTTCTCTTCTCCTCTCCTCTCTTCTCTCTCTTCTCCTCTCTTCTCCTTTCTTCTCTTCTCTCTCTTCTCTTCTCCTCTCTTCTCTTCTCTCTCTTCTCTTCTCCTTTCTTCTCTTCTCCTCTTCTCCTTTCTTCTCCTCTCCTCTCTTCTCTTCTCTCTTCTCTTCTCCTCTCCTCTCTTCTCTTCTCCTCTCTTCTCCTCTCCTCTCTTCTCTCTCTTCTCCTCTCCTCTCTTCTCCTCTCTTCTCCTCTCCTCTCTTCTCTCTTCTCTCTCTTCTCTCTCTTATCCTCTCTTCTCTTCTCCTCTCTTCTCCTCTCCTCTCTTCTCTCTTCTCTCTCTTCTCCTCTCTTCTCCTCTCCTCTCTTCTCCTCTCCTCTCTTCTCTGTTCTCTCTCTTCTCCTCTCTTCTCCTCTCTTCTCCTCTCCTCTCTTCTCTCTTCTCTCTCTTCTCCTCTCTTCTCTTCTCCTCTCTTCTCCTCTCCTCTCTTCTCTCTCCTCTCTCTTCTCTCTCTTCTCCTCTCCTCTCTTCTCCTCTCCTCTCTTCTCTCTTCCCTCTCTTCTCCTCTCTTCTCTTCTCCTCTCTTCTCCTCTCCTCTCTTGTCTCTTCTCTCTCTTCTCCTCTCTTCTCTTCTCCTCTCTTCTCCTCTCCTCTCTTCTCCTCTCCTCTCTTCACTCTTCTCTCTCTTCTCCTCTCTTCTGTTCTCCTCTCTTCTCCTCTCCTCTCTTCTCCTCTCTTCTCTTCTCTCTTCTCCTCTCTTCTCCTCTCCTCTCTTCTCCTCTCCTCTCTTCTCTCTCTCTCTCTTCTCCTCTCTTCTCTTCTCCTCTCTTCTCCTCTCCTCTCTTCTCTTCTCTTCTCCTCTCCTCTCTTCTCTCTTCTCTCTCTTCTCCTCTCCTCTCTTCTCCTCTCCTCTCTTCTCTCTTCTCTCTCTTCTCCTCTCTTCTCTTCTCCTCTCTTCTCCTCTCCTCTCTTGTCTCTTCTCTCTCTTCTCCTCTCTTCTCTTCTCCTCTCTTCACTCTTCTTTCTCTTCTCCTCTCTTCTGTTCTCCTCTCTTCTCCTCTCCTCTCTTCTCCTCTCTTCTCTTCTCTCTTCTCCTCTCTTCTCTTCTCCTCTCTTCTCCTCTCTTCTCTCTTCTCTCTCTTCTCCTCTCTTCTCTTCTCCTCTCTTCTCCTCTCCTCTCTTCTCTCTTCTCCTCTCTTCTCTTCTCCTCTCTTCTCCTCTCCTCTCCTCTCCTCTCCTCTCCTCTCTTCTCTTCTCCTCTCTTCTTCTCTCCTCTCTTCTCTCTTCTCTCTCTTCTCCTCTCTTCTCTTCTCCTCTCTTCTCCTCTCCTCTCTTCTCTCTTCTCTCTCTTCTCCTCTCTTCTCCTCTCCTCTCTTCTCTCTTCTCTCTCTTCTCCTCTCTTCTCTTCTCCTATCTTCTCCTCTCCTCTCTTCTCTCTTCTCTCTCTTCTCCTCTCTTCTCTCTTCTCTCTCTTCTCTCCTTTCTTCTCTCTCTTCTCCTCTCTCTTCTCTTTTCTCTCTCTTCTCCTCTCTTCTCTCTCTCCTCTCCTCTCTTCTCTCTCTTCTCCTCTCTTCTCTTCTCCTCTCTTCTCCTCTCCTCTCTTCACTCTTCTTTCTCTTCTCCTCTCTTCTGTTCTCCTCTCTTCTCCTCTCCTCTCTTCTCCTCTCTTCTCTTCTCTCTTCTCCTCTCTTCTCTTCTCCTCTCTTCTCCTCTCTTCTCTCTTCTCTCTCTTCTCCTCTCTTCTCTTCTCCTCTCTTCTCCTCTCCTCTCTTCTCTCTTCTCCTCTCTTCTCTTCTCCTCTCTTCTCCTCTCCTCTCCTCTCCTCTCCTCTCTTCTCTTCTCCTCTCTTCTTCTCTCCTCTCTTCTCTCTTCTCTCTCTTCTCCTCTCTTCTCTTCTCCTCTCTTCTCCTCTCCTCTCTTCTCTCTCTTCTCCTCTCTTCTCCTCTCCTCTCTTCTCTCTTCTCTCTCTTCTCCTCTCTTCTCTTCTCCTCTCTTCTCCTCTCCTCTCTTCTCTCTTCTCTCTCTTCTCCTCTCCTCTCTTCTCTCTTCTCTCTCTTCTCCTCTCTTCTCTTCTCCTATCTTCTCCTCTCCTCTCTTCTCTCTTCTCTCTCTTCTCCTCTCTTCTCTCTTCTCTCTCTTCTCTCCTTTCTTCTCTCTCTTCTCCTCTCTCTTCTCTTTTCTCTCTCTTCTCCTCTCTTCTCTCTCTCCTCTCCTCTCTTCTCTCTCTTCTCCTCTCTTCTCTTCTCCTCTCTTCTCCTCTCCTCTCTTCTCTCTTCTTTCTCTTCTCCTCTCTTCTGTTCTCCTCTCTTCTCCTCTCCTCTCTTCTCCTCTCTTCTCTTCTCTCTTCTCCTCTCTTCTCTTCTCCTCTCTTCTCCTCTCTTCTCTCTTCTCTCTCTTCTCCTCTCTTCTCTTCTCCTCTCTTCTCCTCTCCTCTCTTCTCTCTTCTCTCTCTTCTCTTCTCTCTCTTCTCCTCTCCTCTCCTCTCCTCTCCTCTCTTCTCTTCTCCTCTCTTCTTCTCTCCTCTCTTCTCTCTTCTCTCTCTTCTCCTCTCTTCTCTTCTCCTCTCTTCTCCTCTCCTCTCTTCTCTCTCTTCTCCTCTCTTCTCCTCTCCTCTCTTCTCTCTCTTCTCTCTCTTCTCCTCTCTTCTCTTCTCTCTCTTCTCCTCTCCTCTCTTCTCTCTTCTCTCTCTTCTTCTCTCTCTCTTCTCTCTTCTCTCTCTTCTCCTCTCTTCTCTTCTCTATCTTCTCCTCTCCTCTCTTCTCTCTTCTCTCTCTTCTCCTCTCTTCTCTCTCTCTTCTCTCCTTCTCTTCTCTCTCTTCTCTCTCTTCTCTCTTCTCTTTTTCTCTCTCTTCTCCTCTCTTCTCTCTCTCCTCTCCTCTCTTCTCTCTCTTCTCCTCTCTTCTCTCTTCTCTCTCTTCTCTCTCTTCTCTCCTCTCTTCTCTCTCTTCTATCTCCTCTCTTCTCTCTCTTCTCTCCTCTCTTATCTCTTCCCCTCTCCTCTTGTTATATTCATTCTGTTCATTTCTTTTTAGAAAAAGAGTGTCTCTTTGTTCATCTCTTCTCCTCTTCTCTTTTCTCTTCTCTCTCTTCTCCTCTCTTCTCTGCTCCTCTGGCCAGTCAGCTGAACATTCTTTAATTGTCCTCAGAAGAATAAAAGAAGTCTGAATGTTTAAAGGTATTTTGTTTGTTCTGTGTTCTCCCTGTGTTTCAGCTGACTGAGAAACAACAGGGTATTAGAACGCAGCAGAGCCAGTCAGAGAGCATAGGATGATGCTCATAATGAATAATGTTAGCTCACTGTGTGTGTGTGTGTGTGTGTGTGTGTGTGTGTGTGTGTTCTCATATTGAATTATGTTAGCTAACAGGGAGAGGAGGATAATAAATAACACAGCACCACAAAGCCAACAGTTGAACAGGCAGGAGTCCTGACGCACTCAGACACATACACACACACAACATGAAAAGTGTGTGTGCCTGCTCCATCCATGTGTGTGTGTCTACCCATACCTGCCTCGACTAATGCAGCTTGTAAGGGAAGAGAGGGAGAGAACCTATAGAAAAGCATGGTGATCAGTTGCCTCTGTATGATCATGTATTTCAACAGAGGAAGAAAAGATCTCACCCATCACTTACCACAGCAGAGACAACAGAGAGGAAGACAAGCTGAAGGTGCCCTGGTTGGTAGACTGGGTGAATGTCAACTTCTGCCCACCCACTCCTCTGACAGCCAAGCTCTCAGGGAAGCGTGTGTGTGCGTGTGCGTGTGAGAGTGCGTTCATGCAATGTGTGTTTTCCCATGTGTGCATGATGACTAGGCTGTGGGGCATGTGTGTGTTCCTCTGTACCTCCTCAGCCCTGTTTAGTCAGTTCGTGTGCTGAGCAGAGCTGGAGGAGAGAGAGGAGAGCAGATGCTCTGGCTTTGCCCAACGTGCCTTTACATTGACACATTTCCTTTTTTAATTCAGCTATTTAAATGCATCTCCAGTTTTTCAATACCTCCTGGGATAACCCATGAAAAATGATTTGTTGTCTGCATTCTGCTCCATGCACAATGGTACATAGGACAATAACACACACTGCTAGTCATCCTAGCTAGAAGAATGGAGAACAGTAAACATTACACAAAGTTCCAAAAGAATAAAGACATGTCAAGTGTCATATTATGTAAACTCAGCAAAAAAAGAAACAGCCCTTTTTCAGGACCCTGTCTTTCAAAGATAATTCGTAAAAATCTAAATAACTTCAAAGATCTTTATTGTAAAGGGTTTAACCTCTAGCGACGAGCAATCCCGTATCCGGGAGCGTAATAATAGCCTCAAGCGCATTACCATAACGCAACGTTTCCTATTCATGAAAATCGCAAATGAAATGAAATAAATATATTCAAACACAAGCTTAGCCTTTTGTTAACAACACTGTCATCTCAGAATTTCAAAATATGCGTTACAGCCAACGCTAGACAAGCATTTGTGTAAGTTTAGCATGGCATAATGCTATGCTAGGCTGTGCTGGCAGCAGGCAACATTTTCACAAAAATAAGAAAAGCAACCAAATTAAATCATTTACCTTTGAAGAACTTCAGATGCTTTCACTCAGGAGACTCCCAGTTAGATAGCAAATGTTCCTTTTTTCCAAAAATAATATTTTTGTAGGCGAAAAACGTCACGTTTGTTCATCCTGCTTGGCTGAGAAATCGACCGAAAATACTTATAACTATAAAGCCAAACTTTTTTCAAAATTTGCTCCATAATATCGACAGAAACACGGCAAACGTTGTTTAGGATCCATCCTCAAAGTGTTTTTAACATATGTATTCAATAATATATCCGTGGAGGCAATTGGTTTCTCATAAGAAACGATTGGAAAAATGGCTACCTCAGTATTTTACGCAAGTTTTTCTCCGGGAGACACCATGCGTCCACTCGCCCTATATGGTCTCTTACAGCCATTCTCCAATGGAAATGCCTAAAAAGATGTCACAATGCTGCAGACACCTTGGGGAAAACGTGGAAAACGTAAGCTGAATCCTAGCTCCTTCACAGCCATATAAGGAGTCAATGGCATGAGGCGGTTTTAAAAAATGCGGCACTTCCTGATTGGATTTCTATCTGGGTTTCGCCTGTAACATCAGTTCTGTGGCACTCACAGACAATATCTTTGCAGTTTTGGAAACGTCAGAGTGTTTTCTTTCAAAAATTGTCAATGATATGCATAGTCGAGCATCTTTTCGTGACAAAATATCTTGTTTAAAACGGGAATGTTTTTCATCCAAAAATTAAAATAGCGCCCCCTATATCCAAGAAGTTAAACACTGTTTCCCATGCTTGTTCAATGAACCATAAACAGTTAATGAACATGCACCTGTGGAATGGTCGGTAAGACACTAACAGCTTACAGATGGTAGGCAATTAACTTCTCAGTTATGAAAACTTAGGACACTAAAGAGGCCTTTCTACTGACTCTGAAAAACACCAAAAGAAAGATGCCCAGGGTCCCTGCTTATCTGTGTGAACGTGCCTTAGGCATGCTGCAAGGAGGCATGGGGACTGCAGATGTGGCCAGGGCAATACATTGCAATGTCCGTACTGTGAAACGCCTAAGACAGCGCTACAGGGAGACAGGATGGACAGCTGATCGTCCTCACAGTGGCAGACCACCAGTAACAACACCTGCACAGGATCGGTACATCCGAAAATCACACCTACAGGACAGGTACAAGATGGCAACAACAACTGCCCATGTTTCACCAGGAACTCACAATCCCTCCATCAATGCTCAGACTGTCCACAATAGACTGAGAGAGGCTGGACTGAGGGCTTGTAGGCCTGTTGTAAGGCAAGTCCTCACCAGACATCACCGGCAACAATGTCGCCTATGGACACAAACCCACCGTCGCTGGACCAGACAGGACTGGCAAAAAGTGCTCTTCACTGACGAGTTGTGGTTTTATCTCACCAATTGGTGATGGTCTGATTCACGTTTATCATCAAAGGAATGAGCGTTACACGAGGCCTGGACTCTGGAGTGGGATCGATTTGGAGGTGGAGGGTCCATCATGGTCGTCATGGGGCGGTGTGTCACAGCATCATCAGACTGAGCTTGTTGTCATTGCAGGCAATCTCAACGTTGTGCGTTACAGGAAAGACATCCTCCTCCCTCATGTAGTACCCTTCCTGCAGGCTCATCTTGACATGACCCTCAAACATGACAATGCCACCAGCCATACTGCTCGTTCTGTGCGTGATTTCCTGCTAGACAGGAATGTCAGTGTTCTGCCATGGCCAACGAAGAGCCCGGATCTCAATCCCATTGAGCACGTCTGGGACCTGTTGGATCGGAGGGTGAGGGCTAGGGCCATTCCCCTCAGAAATGTCCACGAACTTGCAGGTGCCTTGGTGGAAGAGTGGGGTAACATCTCACAGCAAGAACTGGCAAATCTGGTGCAGTCCATGAGGAGGAGATGCACTGCAGTACTTAATGCAGCTGGTGGCCACACCAGATACTGACTGTTACTTTTGATTTGGACTCCCCCTTTGTTCAGGGATACATTATTCCATTTCTGTTAGTCACATGTCTGTGGAACCTGTTCAGTTTATGTCTCAGTTGTTGAATCTTGTTATGCTCATACAAATATTTATTTTGCTGAAAATAAAAGCAGTCGACAGTGAGAGGACGTTTATTTTTTTGCTGAGTTTATATATACAGTGCTGTAATGATTTGCAAATAGTTAAAGTACGAAAGGGAAAATAAATAAACATAAATATAGGTTGTATTTACAATGGTGTTTATTCTTCACTGGTTGCCCTTTTCTTGTGACAACATGTCACATATCTTGCTGCTGTGATGGCACACTGTGGTATTTCACCCAGTAGATATGGGAGTTTATCAAAATTGGATTTGTTTTCAAATTCTTTGTGTGTCTGTGTAATCTGAGGGAAATATGTGTCTCTAATATGGTCATACATTAGCAGGAGGTTAGGAAGTGCAGCTCAGTTTCCACCTTCTCTCTCCCTCTGCCTCTGCCTCTCCCGCTCTCTCTCTCCGTCTTTGTCTGTCTCTCGCTCTCTATCCTCTCTCTCTATCCTCTCTCTCTGTCTCTCTCTGTCTCTCTCTCTCTCCTCTCTCTCTGTCTCTCTCTCCGTCTCTGTCTCTCTCTCTCTATCCTCTCTCTCTGTCTCTCTCTGTCTCTCTCTCTATTCTCTCTCTATCCTCTCTCTCTGTTTCTCTCTCTGTTTCTCTCTCTCCGTCTCTCTCCGTCTCTCTCTGTCTCTCTCTCTGTCTCTCTCTCTATCCTCTCTCTCTGTTTCTCTCTCTCTCTGTCTCTCTCTCTATCCTCGCTCTCTGTCTCTCTCTCTCTCTGTCTCTCTCTATCCTCTCTCTCTGTCTCTCTCTGTCTCTCTCTCTATTCTCTCTCTATCATCTCTCTCTGTTTCTCTCTCCGTTTCTCTCTCTCCGTCTCTCTCCGTCTCTCTCTGTCTTTCTCTCTATCCTCTCTCTCTGTTTCTCTCTCTGTCTCTCTCCGTCTCTCTCCGTCCCTCTCTGTCTCTCTCTGTGTCTCTCTCTCTCTATCCTCTCTCTCTGTTTCTCTCTCCGTTTCTCTCTCTCCGTCTCTCTCCGTCTCTCTCTGTCTCTCTCTCTATCCTCTCTCTCTGTTTCTCTCTCTGTTTCTCTCTCACTATCGTTCTCTCCGTTTCTCTCTCACTATCGTTCTCTCTGTTTCTCTCTCACTCTATCGTTATCTCTCTTTCTCTCTCACTCTCTATCGTTATCTCTCTGTTTCTCTCTCACTCTATCGTTATCTCTCTGTCTCTCTCTCACTCTCAGGATCTTTGGAATTTCATTCCATTTAAAGGCTGTTTTTAACCCTAGCCCTCCAGTAATGAAAGGTCTCTGTGAACACTCGTCTTTTAGTGGCACATAGTGAGTTAATAGCCACTCAACATAATGGCGAGAATTAAGGACGACATTAGCTAGCTTGTGAGTGTGCCTATTTACAGTTCCCAAAATGTATGTGTGTGTGTGTGTGTGTGTGTGTGTGTGTGTGTGTGGGGGGGTGTCTATCATTCAATTCAATGTAATTGTTTGATCACGTATCCTTGCTTTAGTAAGTTGCAGCATAACTGTAGGCATGGGAGGTAGTGTTCCTCTTCACAGATGACTGGATTTCCTCCTGACACATTGTTTTTGAAAGCATGATTATGAGACGGTCATTAACCAGCCCTTCACGCTACTTATCAAGCGGACCTGTGTGTGTGTGTTTGCGTGTGTGTGTGTGTGTGTGTGCATGTGCGTCTGCGTTAGTGTGTGCCTGAGTCAGCGTTTCCGTTAGGAAAATGAGGCGCCTGACGTGACCAGCAGCATTTTAATTTAACGGACATTTAAGAAAATGACTGGACCCATATGCATTGGGTGCGTAACCTGATGAAGGCGTCCACCACGGTGCTCAGAATGACAGAAATCACATGTAGATCATGGTAATTAATCTTAACAGAACAGGCAAGTCGAGGATGTGTGTTGTTCTTACCGTGCACTTTGAAGATGTTAGAATAACTGTCCACATTTACTTTTCCTCACAAACAAGATGAGTAACAAACAGAAAAATCACCTTATGTCAATCTACTATCCCCCATAGTAGGAAAAATTCACCTATTCTATTGGTCAGCTTGTCGAGAAAGAAATAGGGACAGTTGTGGGATGAGAGATCCCAAATTTATACCACCATATTTATTTTTTTACATTTTATTTCACCTTTTTTAACCAGGTAGGCAGGTTGAGAACAAGTTCTCATTTACAATTGCGACCTGGCCAAGATAAAGCAAAGCAGTTCGACACATACAACAACACAGAGTTACACATGGAATAAACAAACATACAGTCAATAATACAGTAGAAAAATAAGTCTATATACGATGTGAGCAAATGAGGTGAGATAAGGGAGGTAAAACAAGGCAAAAAAAGTCCATGGTGGCAAAGTAAATACAATATAGCAAGTAAAACACTGGAATGGTAGATTTACAGTGGAAGAATGTGCAAAGTAGAGATAGAAATAATAGGGTGCAAAGGAACAAAATAAATAAATACAGTAGGGGGAGAGGTAGTTGTTTGGGCTAAATTATAGATGGGCTATGTACAGGTGCAGTAATTTGTGAGCTGCTCTGACAGCTGGTGCTTAAAGCTAGTGAGGGAGATAAGTGTTTCCACTGGGCCTAAGCTATAGACAAAACATAGGAAAAGCAAGAAAGCTGATGCAACAGATCAGAACGTTTAGCTTAAAATGTTGAGAAACTATTATTTCTTCACATTATAAGTGCAGCAATGTGCACAAGACAGCAGCCATTTAGAAAGAGGGGAGATGTGATATGTAACAACTACATGGGTTTCTAATATGACTAGGATGTGTTTTTGGCTACTGGACAATGAAAGAAAGTTGATATAAAAGAATTGCCGCCACGGATATGGTTTGATTTCGGCTACTTTTAACACATACCTCAAAATATGTAGTAAAACGTTCAGGTTTCAAACAATTATTCTGCCTCCAGGTCATTGCAAAGTGGTGTGTGACGTGTTGATGAAAACTGCCTTCCGTTGCCTGTGTATTTGCTGGAGCAGATTTCCAGCTCAAAGGCTCTGTGTCTGTATGCTGTATACGTGTGATGAATAAGATACATAACAAATATACGGTACACGTGCCAATTTCATTTCACTAAATTATGCAAATTAACCAATAGACTGATAAGCATTACCATTCAAATCGGCTGGTATTTTCGTCAATGAATAGGCAAAAAAATAAAATCAGAGTGGGATGGATTGTTTCTTCACCTGGACAATTGGATGGCGCCAATTTTAATTATTGGCTTTTCTATTTTTTTATAGTCCAAAAGCCGGCTATTACTGGCTAATGGAAACCCTGGCCTGTGTGTGTATGTGTGTGTATGTGTGTGTATGTGTGTGTGTGTGTGTGTGTGCATGTGTGGGCGTGTGTGTCCATGTAATTGGAATGGGGGAAGAAATGCCACCAGCCTCATCTGCTTCCTTTGCCAGGTGGTCATTCACACACACACACACACACACACACACACACACACACACACACTTTCATGTTCCATGTTTCTTTCGACCCAGTGAAATTGTATGGAGCTCATTTTTCTGGCATTGTTAATCTGTCTGTGAGTAATGTGAGAAGTTTGAAAATGTGTTGTGTGATATTAGGATGTAATGAATCCTCCTCTCAATGCCCCCGTGGGAGTATGACCATGACATCTCTCAGGAGTATTACAGCTGGGCTTTGTTTCAGTTCGGCTTGAGAGAGAGAGAGAGAGAGGGGTTGTAGATGCAGTAGATGCTGCTGTTACCAGACCTATGTTCAAATAATATTTGCAGTCTAAGGTTAATTCTGTGCTAAGCGATCACAACCAAGCTCAAGGAAACAAAGAAATGCGTGCTGTTTTAGTTCAGCTTGACTGACAGACATACATGAACTGTACAGGCTGCAGGAAACAGGTTGAAAGTGAAAACGGACAGGGAGGGTTATTCTACGTTCAGTTGAAGCACCACTCAGTCATAAGCAATCAGTAGTGCCACGCTCAAATAAACACAGGAATGCACTCTCACTAGCTCCTTCAACTCAAGAAAATATGCTTTGGATAAAAGTTTGCAGCAATAACACCCCACTGGGCACACACTGGTTGACTCAACATTGTTTCCACGTCATTTCAATGAAATTACGTTGATCCCACGTGGAATAAAAGCTGAATTGACGTCTGTGCCCAGTGGGACACTTCTTGAATGGTCTTTAGCTTTATAATAGCTATTTTATTCGTTCAGACAGGTTGAGTTTGAACTGAAAATGAATGTTCCTTTTAAACTCTTTCACCTCACAAACCGGATTAGCAGTACAGCTGGTTAGAGAGAGTCCGTATTCATGTTTTCAAACAAATAACGACTCCTCCATAGTCAGCAACACAACCTAACCTGAATCCCCTTCCCCACCCCCACTCTCTGTCTGTCTCTCCTTCCCTTTTGTTCTGGCGCCAGGTGAAGTGGGAGAGAGGGGGAAGGTCTGGCTCTACCTGTGTAGAATAAAACTTGTCAACAAACCCTCCAATTGGCCAAGGCCCCATTACAACCCATCCCCCAAAATGCTGTCTGAAACTCAACACCTGTGACATCATACTAGGGCATTGGCTGTGGCTGGGCTGGCCTGTTCAGAGCTCAGTGGGTATTCAGTTGAGAGTGTCTCAGGAGACATCGAGCTCCAGTGACCCCAGCAAGACTCCCAGGATTCAGTGGAATCTCTATAGATGGTGGCCTGGTCACACAGCACAGCAAGGAGACCAGGATTCAGTGGAATCTCTATGGACGGTGGCCTGTTCACACAGCACAGCAAGGAGACCAGGCATTGTCAGGCAGTTAGAGAAGCTCCCGCCAGAGGAGTTAGACTAGAGAGCAGTTCATTTGAAGTGCTGCAACCCTCCTTGTTTCCCTACTTCTTTGCCTCCACCTGTAGCGGCTAGCCCCAACCACCCGGGCTATTTCACACGCTCTCTCTTTCTCTCTCTGGGACTGCAGACTGACTGAGCTTTTATGCTAAAGGACTAAAGGATTTTGCGTGGAGTCTTTTAGTATTTGTTTTAGGAATAATATCACAAGTTTTAAAGACGATCATTTTCCTGGTGAGTTTCTTTCACTGTGTACTTTTCAGTTGGACCTTGAAATGGGTAAGTGTGTCTCTTCACCGCGCTTCGCTTTGTTGTTCAGAAAATAGATTTTATAAAGAAGAAGTGGTCACATGTAAATCATACTATGGAAAGTTGGTCTTCTGTATAAAAATTAGTATTTGCTGTACAGAGGTTCATTTAGATGAATTTGATATTTTGTGGTTAAAGCGATTCTCACAGTTTCCTAGGTGCTACATTATCTAGAGCCAGATTTGTCTTGTTTGTATGGAAAATTCCAACCTCAATTGTTTCTGTCCATTAACAAAGTTCCCCCACCTGTTCAAAGTAAACAAACACACACAAAGCAATCACAGAATGTTGACTAAAAGCCTATCGCCTCTCATAGTTGTTTTTGCCCTGAGCTACCAGTACTATGGTGAGTCGCCAAGCTGACAGTTTGTGTGTGACTGTGAGCATGTAGAGGCTGGGGGCCTGTGTGTGTTCTCCACGAGGGCCCCGTCTCCCACTGTAATCTCAGTATACTGAACCCAAGGCCAGTATCTATATTTTGCCTGTATTTTTTTATGTAACAGCCTCAGTTTTAGAAAATAAGCTGTATTTGTTAAGTGAGCATTATTGTAGGAAAGTGAAGAATCTGTAATAAAGCTTCATATTGTGCCTGGATGAACATTCTCAAGATAATAAATCAAGCCATAATTTCCTTTAATGTTCAGCATGAAAATAATAAACTG
The DNA here is from genome assembly GCF_034236695.1 of Oncorhynchus nerka. Taxonomy (NCBI): domain Eukaryota; kingdom Metazoa; phylum Chordata; class Actinopteri; order Salmoniformes; family Salmonidae; genus Oncorhynchus; species Oncorhynchus nerka. The sequence goes on from NC_088419.1 coordinate 75,514,579, forward strand.
TAAGTGGCTTAATTAGTCAGTCATTTTTTTTTGTAGCTGGTTGTGGGTCGTTCCACGAAATCACGAAATGAGTGCCTTTTGCGTCCCTGTGTTATTTTAAGTAGAAATTGTGCAGTAATTATACATTCTAAAAGCCTGTTATATTAACTTGCGTGCCCTTTAATCTGGACCACATGAAAAAGTCAATAAATCAGTTTTTTTATATGATTAAAGACTTGCTAAAGTGCCAAAATGTTGCATTTTGTCATGTCCCTCCACTTAACCCCAACGTTTCTCCAGGTTTTCACAGTCATTGTCAAGCCCTAGTGATGTTCTTGCTCTGACATAGTCATTTCTGAAGATTATTTCTGATTAGTGATTTATTTTAAGGTAAAAAAACAACAACCTGTCCCTCATTTTAAGGTCAACCCTGTTACGTGAACTGAACTGTCATTTTAATATGGTGAAACTATTCCTTTTAAATATTATTATTTTATAAAGAAACATTCACCATCTAATAGTTAATGGTAGTGTAAAAGCAGGTGAGCTAGTTGTACTCTTTTTGGCCATTTTCTGGTGTTTTGTGGTGGAAAACCGAGCGGTCAAGTATAACAAGTCAACCCTGTTACACATAGACAGGCTAGAAATGTTTGAACAATTTCAATTAATTTGTGACGCTTGCATTCAATTGCCACTCCCTGTTGCCCACAACACGCTTCCATTCCCCCTGTCACAAGGGGATTCATGGCTGACTGAAATAAAATAATCAACAATGTTACGGTCAATCATGCTACGGTCAACCATGTTACTTTATTTGAAACTTACTATAGTCTTTTTTTTACCTGTTGAGATGGGAGAACTCGTTTTTTTACCTGTTGAGATGGGAGAACTCATTTTTTTACCTGTTGAGATGGGAGAACTCATTTTTTTACCTGTTGAGATGGGAGAACTCATTGTTTTACCTGTTGAGATGGGAGAACTCATTGTTTTACCTGTTGAGATGGGAGAACTCATTATTTTACCTGTTGAGATGGGAGAACTCATTGTTTTACCTGTTGAGATGGGAGAACTCATTGTTTTACCTGTTGAGATGGAAGAACTCATTATTTTACCTGTTGAGATGGGAGAACTCATTATTTTACCTGTTGAGATGGAAGAACTCATTATTTTACCTGTTGAGATGGGAGAACTCATTATTTTACCTGTTGAGATGGGAGAACTCATTTTTTTAACCTGTTGAGATGGAAGAACTCATTATTTTATTAAGTTTGAACATGTTCTGTTTATGACAGAATGTTTAAATTTGGTGAAAAAAAATACAAGTCATGAAGTCACAGTACTCAAAAGGCAGCCAATTGGTGGAATGACCCTTGTAGTAAAATAAAAGGACAATATGAATGTTCCATTGAAAGAACAAAAACAAGCAGGTCTTTCCAAGTATGAATTTCATTCTTATCTTAAAGAAAATAGTCAATTTTCTATGAACTCATGAACCCTTCTTTCATAGTTCGTGCCATAACCACGGGAATATGTTTGGGGATGTTTTTTGTTGCGCTACAGAAGGCTATTCGGTCCGCTAATACAGGACTAATAAAGGCCCAGTGACCTGCACATTTTTTAAATATAGATCATTTTTCGTGATTTCAATTTTCAATTTTTTTTCTGCAGCTCCCCCAGCACCCCTACTTCCTGCGGCTATGGATAGTGCACTACATCAGAGATAACGTGTCTTTTGGTGAGCATGTACTTAAACCTGCTCACCTAAACAAGCTGTCTGTCTTGCTTTGTTCACCAGAGAGCTAGGAGCCTCTCAAGGGAGTGATTACATTTCAGCAGCTAGGCTTATGGTTATGTCCCAAAAGGTACCCTATTCCCTATGTAGTGCACTTCTTTTGACCAGGGCCCATAGGAAATAGGGTGCCATTTGGGATATACAACCTACGTCTTTCAATCAGACTATTGTCAGCAAGCTAATCCCACAGTCCCTCTCTACTGTCGGTTAGTCATTCATTTACACAGTCACCATTTACCTCTTAGTGGCCTACATGTTGCTACACCTCGCTCCTATTCATAATGACACTGTGTGTGTGTGTGTGTGTGTGTGTGTGTGTGTGTGTGTGTGTGTGTGTGTGTGTGTGTGTGTGTGTGTGTGTGTGTGTATGTTTGTGTATGTGTGTGTGTGAAAGTAGCAACAAGAAAGGAAAAGAGACAACAAAGCAGGTGGCCCCTAGCTAACAGAGAAAATAGGAAAAATCCCTCAATAAAAAAAAGATTCCAGACAGGCAGTGGAAAACTCTAACCTGCTACTCTCTCTCTCTCTCTCTCTGTCTCTCTCTCTCTCTCTCTCTGTCTCTCTCTCTCTCTCTCTCTCTCTCTCTTCCTAAAGCCCTTTAAATTCAAAGGGGTTTATTGGCATGGGAGACAAATGTTGAAATAGATCATTAACAAAAGTGACAGGAAACATTACAGTCACAAGTTTCAAAGGAATAGACACATTTCAAATGTCATATTATGGCTATGTACAGTGTCACGACGATGTGCTAAATATGGGTTGTATTTACAATGTTCTTCACTGGTTGCCCTTACTGCGCTCTCTCTCTCTCTCTCTCTTTCTCTCTCTCTCTAACCTCTTTCTCCCCCTATACCAGCAGCTCAGACCTTTCTGCCCCAGAATGACCAGCTCAGATTGGGGCTATTGTTAGGGAGCTGCTAGGGGTCTTCACCTTATCACTTTCTCCCTCCCCACCCATATGGTCCTATGACCTCTGCATTCTGCTCTTTATGAGTTGCTGCAGGGTGGATTCTTCAGGGCAATAGCCTAGTCTTTTACTGCCCCCACCTTCTCTAGTCACGTCTCCCGAAGTGTACTACTTTTGACCAGAGCCCTATGTGCCCTTAACAGCGGCGGTGAGAAGACACTATATGGGCCCTGGTCAAAAACAGTGCACTATATAGGGAATAGGGTACCATTTGGGATGCAGGCCTGTGACCCCCCCTCACCCCATTTGCCTCTCTCGTCCACCCTGGCCCCCAGTCCGGCGCCATACAGCAGGAATCTGAGAGGAGGCTTTGCTGTGCTCACGGCAGGTTAATTGCATTTCAGATTCCTCCACTAATGGAGCTAATCCCGTCTTTGTGTGTCTTCAACTCCGGATCTTTGCTGTTTGCTGTGTCATTGTATTGTAGCAGGTATTCATTGATTATTGTTGAGGCTTTGGAGGCTATGTTCTCGTTCTAGTCTTGTTGTGTTTGGTGTATATAGTCCTCCACAGGGTTATTAGTGAGTGCAATCACACAAAGAGAGACACTTATGAGATTTATACACACACACACACACAAACACACATTTTTTTGTGTTTTGTTCTTGTTCCATGTTTTGTTTGGATGTTTTCCTTCACAGGGGTTAGTAGCTGTGGCTCAGTTTATAGAGCATGAGGCTTGTAACACCAGTGTCTTTGGTTCAATTCCCATGGGTGACCAGTATGAAAATGTATGCACTCAATCTGAGACTTACACAGATACATAATTAAGGACACACACACATAGGTTGTAGCCTGGGGTTTAAGTCGAGCATTTTACCACATTTGAATGTGGATCAAACACATTTCTCTGTAACACTAGTGATTTGGTTTTCTTATGAAGGCAGTCTATCTGTTTGTTTCTGTGCTCTTTGAAGTTTGGATTCAAAGTCCTGTCCCGCCTTAGAAGAAGAGTTCAAAATAGAATAATTGAATCACTGTTGGATTTTCTAGCTTCAGTTATTTAGGGTGTCATTCATGGTTAGTCCTGCGTCCCAAATTGCATCCTATTCCCTATATAGAGCACTACTTTTGTAATCCCCCAAAAATGTTTTGTGCTTCAAAAGTAGTGCACTATGTAGAGAATGGGGTGGCATTTGGGACGCAGTCACTGTCTGACTCCTTCTCAGTCAACTTCAACTCTGTGTGTGGCCACATGTGTGTGTGATATGTGTGTGTGGCCAAATGTGTGTGTGATATGTGAAACAGAATCTTCACCCATGCCATTTTGAAAAAGTGAATCTATTGCTCTTGTTTTGTCTGAAATGACGGCCCCCACCTGGCAGTTGGACACTCCAATTAGTGATGATCCGTCTCATGCTTGTCAATATATGGTCTATCTTTTATAAACTAGTGTTCGTCCCATTCTAAACCACAAAGGAACCTGTTAGTGTTCCTGTAAGGTAGTGAACCCGTGTGGCTATAGAGTGTCTACAGGAGCAGATGCTCGTTTGTGGTTGAGGCTCTCTGAACTCACTCAACTCATTTGCCTAAAGGAAAAATGTTTTTTATCTCCCACGTCTTGACACTACTATTGATATGGAGGTTAGTATCAGTGTATCAGGGAGCCACTCCACCATGTCTCCCTTCTACTTAATTTCCTCTTCAAGTCTGTTGGCTACTGGGGATCCTCTCTATCATGTCATCTTCATTTCCTCTTCAAGTCTGTTGGCTACTGGGGATCCTCTCTATCATGTCATCTTCATTTCCTCTTCAAGTCTGTTGGCTACTGGGGATCCTCTCTATCATGTCATCTTCATTTCCTCTTCAAGTCTGTTGGCTACTGGGGATCCTCTCTATCATGTCATCTTCATTTTCTCTTCAAGTCTGTTGCCCACCTCAGCAACAGGAGAGACCTTGATGTATCTTTTAAGTGTTGAAATGAAATGTGATGCGATGGCCCAACCTGTGGGTCGTCACACAGTCCGCAATGTAGCCTGAATACCGCGTCTAGTCTGGCTCTACCGGTTCACTGCCCTAACTGGACATCTGTAAGCCCTGGCTATGTCCCAAACGGCACCCTATCCTCTATATAGTGCACTGCTTTTAACCAGAGGGCTAGTGCTCTACAAAGTGACTAGGGTGCCATTTGGCATGAATACTAGGCTCCATCCAGAGAGAGGAGGAGGAGTCCTGTCCAGACATGCCCTGTGAATGCAGAGATAGAAGGCTGTGATGACAGGATTTGTGTCCTGAGAGAAGACAGGCATGCTCCATGTTCACTTCACAAGCCTTGGCAGATGGCAAGCGTGACAATAAGGTACTGTATGGGGGGAGGGGATGGATTCCTTAAGTGTCTGTGTCATCATTCATGTATGATTCATGTGTCCTGAAAACCTTTTCTGACTTTTCTCACAAATGATACATGTAGGCAAAGCATTTTAGGCTATTTAGGCTTTATTTGACTATTATTGGTAGTTAGCTAGCTACATCGAAGCAGAGCAGAATCGTGTATTTGCTTATTGATGATAGCTATAACCAGGAGAGAATTGTGTTAATATAATGCATATAGAATGCAAATATAATGCTGATCCTGGCTATGGACACGTTGAGTGACAGAGTGCCACGGCTGAGCCACAGGCTGAGAGGGACCTGCCTCTGTAATGTGACACATGTCTCCTGGAGTGAGTCCATGAGAGAATGTGTCACCCAGGCTGTGTGTGTGTCCATGCGTGTGTGTGCTGTGACCCTTCACGTCCCTGCTACGCCCAACCACAGTCTGAAAGACAAGGGGGATTAGCAGAGTTTGTATGTAACAGTGTTTATTAACCCAGTCAAGTGTCCAGCTGTCATTGAAGGATATGTCACCTAAAATGCCATGTTGCCTGGCCCATGGAACTAACAGCTGGCCAATCAAGGACCTAGATTTGGGATTGTCAATTGTTAAATCCACTTCAATCAGTGTAGATAAAGGGCAGGAGTCAGGTAGAAAAAAGGATTTTAAGCCTTAAGACATGGATTGTGTATGTGTGCCATTCAGAGGGTGGATTGGCAAGACAAAAGATTTAAGTGCCATTGAACGGGGTACAATAGTATCTGCCAGACGCACCGGTTTGAGTGTGTCAAGAACTGCAACGCTGCTGGGTTTTTCATGCTCAAAAGTTGCCCATGTGTATAAAGAATGGTGCCCCACCCGAAGGACATCCAAACAACTTGACACAACTATGGGAAGCATTGGAGTCAACATGGGCCAGCATCCCTGTGGAACGCCTTCGACACCTTGTAGAGTCCATGTCCTGACGAACTGAGGATGTTCTGATGGCAAAAAGGGGTGTAATTAAATTTTACGAAGGAGTTTCTAATGAACATTCAGTGTACAACTTACCAGGTGTAAATATAAGGCTTGTCATATTAGCATAGGGGGCAGATTAGGATGTGACACATGAAAGGAAAAACCTTTGTTAGCGATTACAGCATCGCCATAGGGGACAGAATCATATTTGATTTCAACACTTGGCGTGAAACTAAATTGGAATAGATTCCATGTTATCTCATTTCCACATGCACTGTACATTAAAGACATAGCTTTACATGCACACACCAGATACATACGTCTCCAATCTGTGCTTGTTTCCCAGTACAAACCTGTTTTCACATAAAGTAGGCCACAACACACACTAGCAACTCTGTCTAAACAATATGTGCATTGTGTTTCCTTAGTCACCCATCTAATGCTGACAGACTGTTGCCTTATGTAAATCAGCCTTGGAACAGAAGCCTTTAAAGTCTCTCTCTGCGCTGTGTGTGATGTCCCAGCCTTCCTGCACAGCGCCACACTGCAGGTTAAAACCCGGCTCTCTTTGGAGTGGCTCGCCACTGTGACGTTAGTCCTGTTCAACCCTGGTACATTATAATTGCTTCTCTTTTGTTATCAGGTCACATGATCTGGCTTCAACACTGTTTGTGTTTAATGAATAACAGAAATATAATGTAACACACTGATTTTTTTGGCCCCAACACAACATTGATTTTCCTTGATTTGGTCCCAGTCCTCGCTGTGCTGCTCTGTAGCTCCACATGGCCTTGACTCTGGAGTGTACATCCCAAATGGCCACCTATTATCTACATAGTGCACTACTTTGACCAGAGCTCTTTGGGCTATGTAGGAAATAGGGTTTCATTTGGGACACCTCCATGGCCTGAGGTTAAATGGTTTCTTTTGCTGGGTTCTGTGTTTAAACAGGACCGAGACCGAACAGACTACTAGGTTGCATCTGGCTCTGTCATTGTAATAACACCGTTTCAGTCCATTCTTCACAATCCACTGACTTGATTACGGTTCCTAGAAAAACATTGGATTCTGGTTCCTTTGATTTGATTATGTTTTTGGTTTTAAAAATGATATTTTAAAATCCCAGAAGAATAAACATGAATGTATTATACATCACTTATTTCAAACTGGTCCTCAAATTCACTTCTTCCTAATTGACATATCCAGAATTATAATAACAAAAACGAGTGCAGAATGTCTACTCTATTTTCATTAACAACTTGAATGCATCCAAATTCTACTTCTTGTGTTTTTCTAGGGTTTCATTTCTACTTTCTCATTGTGTAGCTGTTGATCTAAATTTGACTTAATTTCAGAGCCTGAGAGCAATGTAAGTGCTTGGAATAAATGAGTCAGAAAGGGCTCATTATTCACAATAATGTATTAGGACGTCATGAAGTCAGACCTGTAGAATTAATCTAGTGATTGATATGATTGGTGATTGATGACTACAGCCACTAATAGTGTTCCGTTAATGTATCAATGCTTTCTGAAGGGCACTTCCTGTTTCTGTGCTCCAGCAGTCAGCTGATTGGCTGACAACTAGTGTTCTAGGATTTGTCTTAAATGACACTCCATTCCCTATATTCCCTCTGGTCGAAAGTAGTGCACTTTGTAGGGAATAGTGTGGCATTTGGGACTACCCAGCAGCCTCTGCGGCATTTGTAACCCAAAAGACTATAAACCTGTCCAACAGCTTGTGTCTGTCCGTCTCCCTGAGCTGGTGAGCGGTTCCACTGCCAATCACCCGTCAATGTACATGTGTTCAACAGCCTTTACCAATCCCCTGTCTGATATGGTTGTTTAACTGAAGGCACTTCAGAGTTAGACATTTTCAATGTTGTAGCTATGCACTTCATAGGAAGAAGAAACATATGGAAGGGAGTGATATATGTCTCAAATGTATGTTTATTTATTTTCCCTTGTGTACTTGGAACTGTTTGCACATCGTCACAGTACTGTATATAGACATAATATGACATTTGAAATGTCTCTATTCCTTTGGAACTTTTGTGAATGTAATGTTTACTATTCATTATTTATTGATTATTTCACTTTTGTTTATTATCTATTTCACTTGCTTTGACAATGTAAACATGTTTCCCATGCCAATAAGGCCCTTTGAATTGAATTGATAGAAAGATAAAGGGTTGTGCGGGAGAGAGAGATGGAGAGAGAGATAGAGATGGAGAGATAGAGAGATAGAGAAATAGATGGAGAGAGAGAGAGATAGAGAAATAGATGGAGAGAGAGAGAGAAATAGATGGAGAGAGACAGAGAAATAGATGGAGAGGTAGACAAATAGATGGAGAGAGACAGAGATAGAGAAATAGATGGAGAGATAGAGAAATAGATGGAGAGGTAGAGACATAGATGGATAGAGAGAGAGATAGAAAAATAGATGGAGAGAGACAGAGAGATGGAGAGAGACAGAGAGATGGAGAGAGACAGAGAGATGGAGAGAGAGATGGAGAGAGAGATGGAGAGAGAGACAGAGAGATGGAGAGAGAGATGGGGAGAGACAGAGAGATGGAGAGAGAGACAGAGAGATGGAGAGAGACAGAGAGATGGAGAGAGAGATGGAGAGAGAGATGGAGAGAGAGATGGAGAGAGAGACAGAGAGATGGAGAGAGAGATGGGGAGAGAGACAGAGAGATGGAGAGAGGTAGAGAAATAGATGGAGAGAGACAGAGACAGGACATCATGATGGAACACGGTACTGTAGGTAGAAACCTAACATGTGTCTGAAGAAGCACAATGTTTTGTACACTATGTAGGTAACTGATAGTCTGGGAGTGTGTAAATCCTGTCTGGGCAGCATTGATAGAGGGCCAGAGGGAGAGCTATGAAAGAGAGAGGGAGTGTATGTGAAAGAAAGGAGAGATGAGAAGGGTTGAGCTGTCCTCTAGGGAATACAGGGCTCTGTTAGAGCAACATCTCTCTCATAACCCCGGTCCCATAAAACTGATGTCACTGGCTACTCATAAAAACACTGTTACTTCTGAATTCCTTTTCTTCATCATTTATCAATTATGTTTTGGGTTAAGTGAATGGTGAATTTAAGCTCTGGCGAATGCAGCAGTAGAAGTAGACTTGATTCTCCTAATTCAGCTACAAGCATAGAGTCCTGCTCAGAGCCTCAGAGAGTTCTGGCCCACATCATCTTTGATAAATTTTTCAATGGCTTCACCAACTCTGAACTGCTCTTATCTCTCTGGACTTTGGAGCAGGGTACAGAACAGGCAATCTGAGACCTAATAAACCAGAGCTCTTAACAGGAAACTGAGGCTGGACTTTCTCGTCACTCTCGGTTAATTCTCCCTGACACTGTGTAGCTGCATGGGTTTGTTGCTTTCCTGAGTAAAATCACATCTGCATCGAGTTTGCTTTAATGACTTCCTAAAATAGGCACATCTCAAAACAATGTATTCATAGTATGTGCATTTGGACATTTTCCTCTGCTTGAATTGCAATAGGCCCATTTGTTTGATTTGCTCATGATGAGGACCTCTACATTGTTATTGAGAAATCTTTCCACCGTGGCATAAAGGACCAGGATGTTGTAGCTTGTGATGGTAATAGAGGCACTTCAATGACATTGAGCTGCTTATTGCTGTGTTGTCAATGGAGACATTTTAATAGAAACAATCTTGAGGGTCCTCTCCTCTCTGTAATTATTCAAGAGTTCCAAACATCAGATATCATATAGGATATTGTATCTGCAGTAGAGTGTCAGTAGAGTTGTGGGGTTCTGTATCCTGCCTGCTTCCCTCTCTGCCTCCCTGCCTGGCTACGTTTAAAGTGTTCTATATCTTCTGCAGAGTGGTGGGGAGATAGGTCTGTATCCTCCTTGCCTCCCTGCCAGGCTACGTTTAAAGTGTTCTATATCTTCTGCAGAGTGGTGGGGAGATAGGTCTGTATCCTCCTTGCCTCCCTGCCAGGCAGTCAGGTCGGCTGAGTTAAGATGGCTGGTTCTCCTGGCTTTGTCTAACTATCACGACTGCTGCAGCTTCCCTCACACAGGCACTGCAGGGACACAGGGAGAGAGAAGTAGCTGACCAGTAGCTGTTCAGGACTGTGTTTATTAACTCCGGCCAGGATCTCATGTGTTTTATGTTCATTTTTATGCTCTAGTGTTATTGTGTTTCCATTAGGAGTGAGACACTAATCATTCAAGACTGTTGCTTTGTGGGAAGGCGTTGAAGTTCACAGTTAGCCATTGTTATGAAAATGCCAGCTGAAAAGTATCCAGGGCCTTGCCTTGGCTCCAAGTCAGAGCAGGTCCGTTGGAGCCTTTTGGGTAAAACACTGAGGTCCCTCTTTTGTCAGGTTCTTCAATGCCTTTTCATATGATCATATATTCTCAGCTTGTCTCTGCTGCCTTCACACTCACGTAAATAATTTGCTGCCAGATGACAGCATTGGCTGTGACTATTTGTTTGTTGCCGGCTTTGACACAACATCCTCGGCCCAGTGTCGGACTGTGAAGAAGCTGCTGCTGGGTCAGTGTCGGGCTGGTGACAGAGGGGGCGAGCGGGGTATAAGTTGTTACTCCCCTCTCCGTTTTACTGACAGACCAGACAGACCCCGATCTTGATATGCCACCATCTCCTTCCGATCAAAGTCATGATCTGGGTCTCTGTCTTACTAAGCTGTCTGGGGGCAAAGAGAGGTTGAATCCCAAATGGCACCCTATTCTCTGGTCAAAGGTATTGCACTATATAGGGAATAGGTTGCCATTTATAACTGTCACTACCAGCTAGCCGAAGCCCAGCCTCTCCCCGCGGTGCCCATTTAGACAGCATGGCTCTCTAAACAAAAGACTGGCAGGTCGACGCGCGGCACACATGCTCACACACACACACTCACACTCACACACTCGCTGTGAGTGCTGTGGCTGCTGTAATTCTCTGTCTCTCTTCTGTCTATTTAGAAAGTGGCAGGCTGATATTACTGTCACTGTGTTTTTGTGTTGCTGTTAGAATGGAATGGAATGGCACTCAAATCTCTTTGTGGGGATTAGTGGAAAGGTTGGGTAGGTTACTTTCTAAATATAATCCTGTGTGTTTGGATTACCCCAACTCATTAACGTTACTGTTGGATTACTTTCCCCTTAAGAGGCATTAGAAGAAGACAAAAACAATCCATCAAACGTATTTGGTGAGTCATCATAGTGGTCTCTGACTTGTGGTCAGACTCTCACAGGTGGCCACAAACTTAAACTTCTGTATTTTTTCAGTGCTGAATTGAATGTCACTGAGGAAACAGAAAGGTGTCATAATGTATTTTTCCACAAATATCGTTTCTGAATTTAAAGTAATCCAAGAAGTTATCTTTTTGTTTTTCGAAAGTATCTGTAATCTGATTACAATATTTTAGCTGGTAACATTACTGATTAAATATTAAAAAACATACAGTATTCGCTAACCGTGCAGCTTTTTGTTTTGGCATTTTGTTTTGTCATCTTGATTTCTTGGACATTTTTCATGCAGGAAATTGATCTGTCTGTCCTTAATGAATGGGATTGTCAGACACATCTAATGAAGCTGTACCATTATGTGATTAAGCTTCAAGGACAACTGTAAGTGCAGCCTGTCAATATAATTAAATTTTACTGTCAGACATCCAATAATCAATCCTGTGACCCGTACCTTTCTAAAGCACACATTATTGATCGTCATGCCTTAAGAAAAGCAGATCGCTGTGTGTTGATGTGTGTGTGTGCCTGTGTGTGTGCGTGTGCGTGCGTGCGTGCGTGCGTGTGTGCGCGGACTTCTTTTTGAAAGGCTCAGACAGCCAGGAGTCAGGAATATTGTAAAGAAATTACAATGTACAGATACACATTTCTTACCCCCTTCACATATACCATGTTGTGTTTGGGGGCTGCTGTACTGATAAAGGGACAGATACACATGTCTTACCTCCTTCACATATACCATGTTGTGTTTGGGGGCTGCTGTACTGATAAAGGGACAGATACACATGTCTTACCCCCTTCACATATACCATGTTGTGTTTGGGGGCTGCTGTACTGATAAAGGGACAGATACATAATAATCAGCCAAAAACAACATGACAGCATTTCATTTACAGCAACTGGATTTTATATTACCTTCCATTTTGTTTTAACATTATTCATTCACCCAACACTAGAAGTTGAAGTTGCACTAATGCAATTAAAATGAAGCCATTCCCACTGCAGGCCAATTAGTGTAGTCGTGTCACTTTGCAAGCTTTATGATGTTTGTAAGTTTGAGTTGTTAGTGCATAATGGAATCATTTAAAGCAGTATTAGTGCATGATTTCCAATTATCTTGGAGCCTATGCCATTTTATTACATCAGTATGCAATGTGAGGATAGAGAAGTGTGTGTGTGTGTGTGTGTGTGTGTCACATATGTACAGCCTGTCCCAGCTAGTATCCCTAACTCAGCACAACTGCCAAGTATTTACAATGAATGCATAATGAAATGAAAGATGTGTTGCACTCTAGGCAGTCTTTGCCAAACATTAAACATTTCTGCTAATATTGTGTCACAGTCGCTTTTTAGTTGTCACTTGATTTGCAGCAGCTAATAGCATTAGTGTTCAGAGTAAAGCTCCAGCAGATGATTATAAATCTTAGGCTGCGTCTCCAATGGCACCTTATTCCCTAAACAGTGCACTGCCCATAGGACGCAGTTCAAATTATGTGCACTGTTTATGAACTAGAGTGCCATTTGGGACATCGACGTATTCGTAATTCATGCTATTTCTGGTAGTTCACTTCATTCAGAGAGTGCAAAATACGTATATAATTACTCAACCATCCTGCCTCCTACTATATCAAAATGGAACAGGAGCTAGGTTTCTATCCAATTGGCAACAGATCTTCATGTGACTATTAAAAAATCTGCATAAAGAAAAAATGCGCATTTTCCCATCAGTGGTGTGTTTCCACCAAACTGACTTGTTGCGGATAAAAGTCAGTGGGTGATGACGTAGTGCACACTAAATGTTATGTTTCACTTACGTTTTAATGTACTGAATAAGGTCAGGGTGTGACTAGGGTGGGCAATCTATGTTTTCTATTTCTTTGTTGGCCGGATTATGGTTCCCAATCAGAGGCAGCTGTCTATCGTTGTCTATGCAGCCTTTTTCCACCTGTAGTTTGTGGGATCTTGTTTTTGGTACTGTGCTGTTTAGCCCTACTAGACGTTACGTTACGTTTGGTTTTGTATTTGTTGTTTTTCGGTGTTCATTTAATAAATTAAAATGTACGCCTACCACGCTGCACCTTGGTCCGATCCTTCCATCGACGAGCGTAACAATATCATTGTGTGACTCCAAGTTTACTTTGGTATGATGGTTATTATAGCAATATTTGCGCATAAAAGTGTTTCCATCAACATTTGCTCGCATCATTCATTTGACCGACACAAAAAGATCCCACCATGTCGAACGAACAAATGATCTTTTGGCATTAATACAATTCTACCGAAACTACCTGTTTCCATCTCAGCTGTCGTGATTTGTTTTTATACGGTATGACTTTACTGGCATAAAAACTGTGGATGGAAACGTGGTTAGTGTGTAGTGTTTTGGCTGCTGTACTGTAGGGCTGGAAAGGGCTGGTTACTCATGACTGTTCATTTCTGGGCTTCTTGTACCTGTGCAACCACTTCTTTATATGTGAATTGTTACCACTCACATCCTTCCTAATTTGGTTGTTCAGTATCCTTTAAGTTTTGAACATGCATACATTTCTCGCCGTTGTGTAGTGCTTTGGAAGCCGACCTTTTGCTGCAGCTTGCTCTTTGTACATTTTTCAGGTTATAATTTCTCTCATAATATGACTATGAATATGACCTCATTCTCTCCAATCTTTTCTTTTGATGTCTGACTCTGATCAATTATCCCTCACCCTCCTTCCATATGTGCAGTATAGGGGTTATTAGGATGTACAGAAAAAACATATATATAAATGTTAAATATCCTCCAATACATTAGCTCACAGAGAAGCTGCAGCAACGTTAGCATGTAATCAAATACATGGAGGCAACGTCATCTTTCATACCCATTTTGGGATCACTTTAGAGAAACTCCATCTCCCCTATTGCTCTGCATAAAAGTGTGTACAATTTTCAGTGGATTTAGGGACCGACAGAATGCTCTGAGATTGGAACTCCAAATAAGTTCCAAACAGTGACCAGATGACTTTGTCCTGATCACACACATGGAACTCCATTGAATCACATTAGATTCACAGTCAGGCCTACATTAGTGTGACAGTGACAGTTAGTCCTACAGTAGTGTGACAGTGAAGCCTACAGTAGTGTGACAGTCATGCCTACGGTAATGTGACAGTCAGGCCTACGGTAATGTGACAGTTAGGCCTACAGTAGTGAGTAGTGTGACAGTCAAGCCTACAGTAGTGTGACAGTTAGGCCTACAGTAGTGTGACAGTCAGGCCTACGGTAATGTGACAGTTAGGCCTACAGTAGTGAGTAGTGTGACAGTCAAGCCTACAGTAGTGTGACAGTTAGGCCTACAGTAGTGTGACAGTCAGGCCTACGGTAATGTGACAGTTAGGCCTACAGTAGTGAGTAGTGTGACAGTCAAGCCTACAGTAGTGTGACAGTTAGGCCTACAGTAGTGTGACAGTCAGGCCTACGGTAATGTGACAGTCAGGCCTACAGTAGTGTGACAGTCAAGCCTATAGTAGTGTGACAGTCAGGTCTACGATAATGTGACAGTCAGGCCTACGGTAATGTGACAGTTAGGCCTACAGTAGTGTGACAGCCAAGCCTACAGTAGTGTGACAGTCAGGCCTACGGTAATGTGACAGTTAGGCCTACAGTAGTTTGACAGTCAGGCCTACAGTAGTGTGACAGTCAGGCCTACAGTAGTGTGATAGTCAAGCCTAAAGAAGTGTGACAGTCAAGCCTACAGTAGTGTGACAGTCAAGCCTACAGTAATGTGACAATTAGGCCTACAGTAGTGTGACAGTCAGGCCTACGGTAATGTGACAGTTAGGCCTACAGTAGTTTGACAGTCAGGCCTACAGTAGTGTGACAGTCAGGCCTACAGTAGTGTGATAGTCAAGCCTAAAGAAGTGTGACAGTCAAGCCTACAGTAGTTTGACAGTCAGGCCTACAGTAGTGTGATAGTCAAGCCTATAGTAGTGTGACAGTCAGGCCTACAGTAGTGTGACAGTCAAGCCTACAGAAGTGTGACAGTCAAGCCTACAGTAGTGTGACAGTCAAGCCTACAGTAGTTTGACAGTCAGGCCTACAGTAGTGTTATAGTCAAGCCTACAGTAGTGTGACAGTCAAGCCTACAGAAGTGTGACAGTCAAGCCTACAGTAGTGTTATAGTCAAGCCTACAGTAGTGTGACAGTCAGTTCTACAGTAGTGTGACAGTCAAGCCTACAGTAATGTGACAGTTAGGCCTACAGTAATGTGACAGTCAGGCCTACAGTAGTGTGACAGTCAGGCCTACAGTAGAGGGACTGCTACTGGAGCTATTACTGCAAAAGACCACAAAGTCTGGCCCTAGTATATGCAGACTTGTCTCCCTCCCCACTTTGCCAGTTCAAAGTCCATCCCAGCCCTGGTTGGTTGACCTCAAGAGGTAGCTTAGTATGCCAACCCTATCCCCTCCTCTGTCTGTCTGTCTGTCCAGTGTCCACAGTCCTAGTCCCAGTTTATTAAGACTGGGACTGTGTGAGAGCGATCAGAGGGTATTGTTAAGGCAGGTATTGATCCACTTTGGCACTGCTCAGCTGGAAAGCGTGAGAGGAAGAGATCAAATGGCCATCAAATGGCTGTGACACCCGTCACAAGGAGACCAGCCATTGCACCCAAGACATGGACCCAGACTACAGCACAAACAGCACCCTATTCTTTAAATAGTGCACTACTTTTGACCAGAGCCCCATGTAAGAAAAAGGGTGCTGTTTGGGTCATAGACTCAGACTGCTGTCTGGAGGCACATAGTGTATCCTAGAATCACCTGTTAATGAATCCCCTCTGAGCCTCTCTCTTTCCCTCCCTTCATCACTCTCTCCCTCTCTGTGACTGTCTGTCCCTCTCTCCCTCCCTCCCTCTCTCTTTCCTCCTCCCTGCTTCGCCCTTATTAGTGTAATCGCACCATTAACTTGTGTGAGATACTTTGCACTGGGGGCAAAGGTATTTCAGAAATCTTTTATGACCGCTGAAGCTCGTTTTCAGTCTGTGTCGGCTCGGCAGTGCAGTGTGTTGTGATAGCATGTCCTCCGAGGCTCGTCTGTTCACTCCCATAATACCTGGAGGTAACTCAGGGGGCTGCTCTCCACAGCTGTGTCCCAAATGGCACTCTATTCCCTATTGGTTCTGGTCAAAAGTAGTGCACTGTTAAGGAATAGGGGGACATTTGGGATGCATTTCAGAGTCTCTCTCTGCTCTAGTAATTAGCCACTGTGGTGTAGAGAAGAAGTGCTTAACTGGACCTGATTCCTACTGGTCTCAATGGACTCGTAAGGCACATAATCCAGCCAGCTCGACAGCCACAGTCACACCACAGTGGCTCCAGCTCCCTGCTCCACTAAAAGTCAACTTCTTTATCCTCACACTTTATCTGTGGCGTTAAAAGCTATTACTCAGAAAAATCCTCTTTGTAGATTTTTGCGCTATTCTACGCCCAGAGACCTCTCTATAGCTGTGGTAACGAGGCTTAGATTGTGTCCCAAAAGGCACCATATTCCCTATATAGCGCACTACATTTGACCAGTGCCCTATGGACCCCTTAGGGTGTCATTTGGGACGCTGCCTTAGCCTTTTATTGAAACCATGGTGAATAGTGTTTGCTCATGTGGTTTTTCAATATGCTAGTTTAAAATGTTTTATTTTTATAAGTTCAAAAAATTAATTGATTCAAGTCACTAAACTTCTACATCTCAGACCTCTTGTGCCCTAGAGTCAAATATTTTATGATTTAAACATTTTGCAACCAAAGTGTTTCGGCTACTTTTATTAACAGTAAAAGGGATATGATTTTATCTGTCAGGTGTATCTTCATGAATATGTGTTCCAGGCCTCCATGGTGCTATTGATCCTTCAGGCAATAGTAAAGTCTTAGCTCTGTTTCTGTTTCACATTCTAATGTGAAAACAGATTCATTTAGGGTGTTATTATGCAGTGATACTGTTAAATTATGTATGCAATGTGCAGAGCTGTAGCTAATTGTTTCAATGTTTTTGTAAGGAGTGAAAACAAGGTTAAACACCATATCCAAAAACAGTTTTTTTTCTGGATAAAAATGGGGCTTATGTGGTGGGTTTGGCCAATTGTGCGGTTAAAGACATTTACATTACATTTACATTTAAGTCATTTAGCAGACGCTCTTATCCAGAGCGACTTACAAATTACCCTCCTGTTGGCCACAGTGACAAAATGTTGCTGTTTTAAACCTACCTTCCTGCAATTCTACACATTTTGCCGTATGGTGCAGATACAATTGTGCAGTTTGAAAGTACATTTCCTGCAATTCTACACATTTTGCCATGGTTTATGCTATCTGAGTGATGCAAACATTATAACAAAATCAATGGGGGCCTCATGATAGCCCCATGATTGACTATAGCTCAGACTTCAACATCATAGTACCCTCCAAGCTTATTATTAAGCTCGGGGCCCTGGGTCTCAACCCCACCCTGTGCACCTGGGTCCTGGACTTCCTGACTGTCTGCCCCCAGTTGGTGAAGGTAGGAAACAACACCGCCACTTTGCTGATCCTCAACACAGGGGCCCCACAAGGGTGTGTGCTCAGCCCCCTCCTGTACTCCCTGTTCACCCATGACTGCGTGGCCACTCACGCCTCCAACTCAGTCATCAAGTTTGCAGATGACACTACAACAACAAAATTAGTAGGCTTGATTACCAACAATGACGAGACAGCCCACAGGGAGGAGGTGAGGGCTCTGGCGGAGTGGTGCCAGGAAAATAACCTCTCCCTCAACGTCAACAAAACAAAGGAGCTGAATGTGGACTTCAGGAAACAGCAGAGGGAGCACCCCCCTATCCACATCGACAGGATCACAGTGGAAAAGGTGGAAAGCTTCAAGTTCCTCTGCGTACACATCACTGACAATCTGAAATGGTCCACCCACGCAGACAGTGTGGCGCCTCTTCAACCTCAGGAGGCTGAAGAAATTCAGCTTGGCCCCTAAGACCCTCAGAAACTTTTACAGATGCACAATTGAGAGCATCCTGTCAGGCTGTATCACCGCCTGGTACGGCAACCGAACCGCCCACAACCGCAGGGCTCTCCAGAGGGTAGTGGGGTCTGCCCAACGCAACACCGGGGGCCACTGCCTGCCCTCCAGGACAGATACAGCACCTGATGTCAAAAAAAGATAATCTAGGATATTAACCACCAGAAGGCGAGGTCAGTACAGGTGCAAAAAAGCTGGGACCAAGAGACTGAAAAACAGCTTCTATCTCAAGGCTATCAGATGGTTAAATAGCCATCACTAGCCAACTACCACCTGGTTTCTCAACCCTGCACCTTAGAGGCTGCTGCCCTATATACATAGACATGGAATCACTGGTCACTTTAATAATGGAACAATAGTCACTTTAATAATGTTTACATACAGCTTTACTCATCTCATATGTATACCGTGTTCTATTCTACTGTGTTTTAGTCAATGCCACTCCGACATTGCTTGTTATAATATTTATACATTATTTTATTCGTTCCTTGGTATCCACATCAACAACAAACTAGAATGGTCCAAACACACCAAGACAGTTGTGAAGAGGGCACGACAAAGCCTATTCCCCCTCAGGAAACTAAAAAGACGTGGCATTCTACCGCTGCAACATCGAGAGCATGGTTGCATCACTGCCTGGTATGGCAATTGCTCGGCCTCTGACCACAAGGCACTACAAAGGGTAGTGTGAACGGCCCAGTACATCACTGGGGCAAAGCTGCCTGCCATCCAGGACCTCTACACCAGGCGGTGTCAGAGGAAGGCCCTAAAAATGGTCAAAGACCCCAGCCACCCCAGTCATAGACTGTTCTCTCTACTACCGCATGGCAAGCGGTACCGGACTGACAAGTCTAGGACAAAAAAGCTTACCCCCAAGCTGTAAAACTCCTGAAGAGGTAATCAAATGGCTACCTGGACTATTTGCATTGTGTGCCCCAACCCACCCCCAACACCTCTTTTTACGCTGCTGCTACTCTCTGTTTATCATATATGCATAGTCACATTAACCATATCTACATGTACATACTACCTCAATCAGCCTGACTAACCGGTGTCTGTATGTAGCCTCGCTACTTTTATAGCCTCGCTACTGTATATAGCCTGTCTTTTTACTGTTGTTTTATTTCTTTACTTACTTATTGTTCACCTAATACCTTTTTTGCACTATTGGTTATAGCCTGTCAGTAAGCATTTCACTGTAAGGTCTACAACCTGTTGTATTTGGTGCACGTGACAAATAAACTTTGATTTGATTTGATTTTACTTTTAGATTTCTGTGTTGTGAATTGTTACCTACTACTACACTCGGTGGAGCTAGGAATACAAGCATTTGCTATCCCTCGAATAACATCTGCTAAATATGTGTATGTGACCAATAACATTTTATTTATTTGATGCCATGACAAAAATAACCCTTAAGCATCATTTTCGAGACTGTCTAACTTTTATTTTGGTGATTTTTAGTTATTATTATTATTATTATTATAAAATATATGGCTCCATTATCTTTTCTACATACTTTTTATCTGGTTATAGTGATTTACTTTTACACTGAACACGTTTTTCCATCCATTTTTTTTTCTTCTACTGTTTGGACAAAGGCAGCCTGAAAAAACCTAGTGTAATGACACAGTAGTACATTAAACCTAGTGTAATGACACAGTAGTACATTTAACCTAGTGTAATGACACAGTAGTACATTTAACCTAGTGTAATGACACAGTAGTACATTAAACCTAGTGTAATGACACAGTAGTACATTAAACCTAGTGTAATGACACAGTAGTACATTTAACCTAGTGTAATGACACAGTAGTACATTAAACCTAGTGTAATGACACAGTAGTACATTAAACCTAGTGTAATGACACAGTAGTACATTAAACCTAGTGTAATGACACAGTAGTACATTAAACCTAGTGTAATGACACAGTAGTACATTTAACCTAGTGTAATGACACAGTAGTACACTAAACCTAGTGTAATGACACAGTAGTACACTAAACCTAGTGTAATGACACAGTAGTACACTAAACCTAGTGTAATGACACAGTAGCACATTTAACCTAGTGTAATGACACAGTAGTACATTTAACCTAGTGTAATGACACAGTTGTACATTTAACCTAGTGTAATGACACAGTTGTACATTTAACCTAGTGTAATGACACAGTTGTACATTTAACCTAGTGTAATGACACAGTAGTACATTTAACCTAGTGTAATGACACAGTAGTACATTAAACCTAGTGTAATGACACAGTAGTACATTTAACCTAGTGTAATGACACAGTAGTACGTTAAACCTAGTGTAATGACACAGTAGTACATTTAACCTAGTGTAATGACACAGTAGTACATTTAACCTAGTGTAATGACACAGTAGTACATTAAACCTAGTGTAATGACACAGTAGTACATTAAACCTAGTGTAATGACACAGTAGTACATTAAACCTAGTGTAATGACACAGTAGTACATTAAACCTAGTGTAATGACACAGTAGTACATTAAACCTAGTGTAATGACACAGTAGTACGTTAAACCTAGTGTAATGACACAGTAGTACATTTAACCTAGTGTAATGACACAGTTGTACATTTAACCTAGTGTAATGACACAGTAGTACATTTAACCTAGTGTAATGACACAGTAGTACATTAAACCTAGTGTAATGACACAGTAGTACATTAAACCTAGTGTAATGACACAGTAGTACATTTAACCTAGTGTAATGACACAGTAGTACATTAAACCTAGTGTAATGACACAGTAGTACATTAAACCTAGTGTAATGACACAGTAGTACATTAAACCTAGTGTAATGACACAGTAGTACATTAAACCTAGTGTAATGACACAGTAGTACATTAAACCTAGTGTAATGACACAGTAGCACATTTAACCTAGTGTAATGACACAGTAGTACATTAAACCTAGTGTAATGACACAGTAGTACATTAAACCTAGTGTAATGACACAGTAGTACATTAAACCTAGTGTAATGACACAGTAGTACATTAAACCTAGTGTAATGACACAGTAGTACATTTAACCTAGTGTAATGACACAGTAGTACACTAAACCTAGTGTAATGACACAGTAGTACATTTAACCTAGTGTAATGACACAGTAGTACATTAAACCTAGTGTAATGACACAGTAGTACATTAAACCTAGTGTAATGACACAGTAGTACATTAAACCTAGTGTAATGACACAGTAGTACATTAAACCTAGTGTAATGACACAGTAGTACATTAAACCTAGTGTAATGACACAGTAGTACATTTAACCTAGTGTGTAGGGGTGTAGAAATCCCCATCGACTGAGGATGAGGGGGTCATCATTTAATTAACCGACCATTATGTAGAAATGACATTGAATACAATCATAAACCACATTTATCAATCTGAATCCAATATTATGTGAATAAATGCAACAAGCCCTGTGCGTCTCTAAATGATCCAGCAAGATAGCGAGTCATGCGTTACCACTAGACTATTATTCAATTTGACATGTCAAACTAGCACCGTTATGCAATTATTAAGAGACTAGATGCGAATAGCTAATCCTGGCGACCAATGTTATAGCATTAATTTGAGGCAAGCAGAAACGTCAAGGTGTAAGCATGTATAGTGTAAATAACAACTACCAATAGAACTACTAAATTGTAAGCTTATAGTCAAAGAATTACTCTGTAAAACGAGGAATGTATTTACTTAAACTTAGAATTCATTAGTCACAAAATAATTAACACTCAAACAATTCATACATGATACATTACAGACTACTCAGAGTAAATGAATAGTCGACTGATAGGCAGACTTAACGTGGTTACACGTGTCTTCATTTAAGAATAATGTCTTTGAGAAAACTGTGTAATACACACATGAGCTTGCTAACAGGTTCTCAAAGTCCTTTTAACCAAATTCAAGCAGAAACTCACACCCAACCTGAATTAACATTTCTTTGCACTAAACAGAAAACACAGGAATACACACCCAGATTCTAATCAACTCAATTTAAATGATAGGATTGCGCCTGTCTCACTCCAGCTTTGAACTATCCAACGAACAAAATAACAGTTTCCCTGTAACAACAAAGACATAGCTGTCACACCCTGGCCTTAGTTATCATTGTTTTCTTTATTATTTTGGTTAGGTCAGGGTGTGACATGGGGGATGTATGGTTTTTGTTTCTTCTAGGGCGCTTTTACTGTCTAGGGGTTTTTGTAGATTTATGGGGTTGTGTTCATTCTAGGTGTTTATGTAAGTCTATGGTTGCCTAGATTGGTTCTCAATCAGAGGCAGGTGTTATCGTTGTCTCTGTTTGGGAACCATATTTAGGCAGCCATGTTCTTTGGGTATTTTGTGGGTGATTGTTTCCTGTGTCAGTGTTTGTGCCACACGGGACTGTTTCGGTTAGTTCACGTTTATTGTACTTGTGTTCATGTTTAGTTTTTCTTATTAAAAACCATGGACACCTACCACGCTGCGTATTGGTCCGATCCTTGTTTCACCTCTTCAGAGGAAGAGGAGGAAATCTACAGTGACAATAGCACTTACAGTACAATAAAACATATCAACATTCATAGCTCTTTTTGAACTCATGAAACAATCCAAACATGACTATTTAATTCGCACAGAAACATTAATTTAGTTTCATCTGTCTTTACGCTTCCAACGGTGTCCGTGCTCCCAGCGTTCTATGGTAATGTTCCTCCCCAGAGAAAGACACAGATAAGGTGTGTTTGACCCCTGTTATAGCCCACATATGGTCAGCCATCCAAACAATGTAATTAAACGTGATTGAGATCACGCTGGACCTCAGCGCCTCCAAATCACCAGTATCACCTTCTCTCATTCTTCCACAGCAAGTGTAATGAAGGATAGAAGCTGTAAATGTTTTATAGGACAGCTATAGACCCACCATGTTTCTCACTGTGTGACTTTAGGAGTTTCAGACGCTCACGCTCAACCTCTTGAGTGTTGGTCACACACTCATGATCAAGCTGAAGGTCATTCTTGTTGTGCATTACAGAATGGACCGGATGTTAGGGAGACTGCAATTAGGCGTCTGACTCATACTAGTAGGTTAAGTGTGTGTGTGCGTTTGCCATGCTGTCCATTCAGATTACGCCTGCGGGGGTCTCTCTATAAAACAGAAAGCGCCACACGAATACCAGACTGAGCCGTGGGGGAAAATACACCTCCCACACCTGCTTAGATCTTTGCAGTGCTAAATGAGGTTTCATTGTAGTAGAGAGCCAGTAGACTGTGTAGGAGAGCCCAGCTAAATGAGGTTTCATTGTAGTAGAGAGCCAGTAGACTGTGTAGGAGAACCCAGCTAAATGAGGTTTCACTGTAGTAGAGAGCCAGTAGACTGTGTAGGAGAACCCAGCTAAATGAGGTTTCACTGTAGTAGAGAGCCAGTAGACTGTGTAGGAGAACCCAGCTAAATGAGGTTTCACTGTAGTAGACAGCCAGTAGACTGTGTAGGAGAACCCAGCTAAATGAGGTTTGACTGTAGTAGAGAGCCAGTAGACTGTGTAGGAGAACCCAGCTAAATGAGGTTTCACTGTAGTAGACAGCGTAGGAGAACCCAGCTAAATGAGGTTTCACTGTAGTAGACAGCCAGTAGACTGTGTAGGAGAACCCAGCTAAATGAGGTTTCACTGTAGTAGAGAGCCAGTAGACTGTGTAGGAGAACCCAGCTAAATGAGGTTTCACTGTAGTAGAGAGCCAGTAGACTGTGTAGGAGAACCCAGCTAAATGAGGTTTCACTGTAGTAGAGAGCCAGTAGACTGTGTAGGAGAACCCAGCTAAATGAGGTTTCACTGTAGTAGAGAGCCAGTAGACTGTGTAGGAGAACCCAGCTAAATGAGGTTTCACTGTAGTAGAGAGCCAGTAGACTGTGTAGGAGAACCCAGCTAAATGAGGTTTCACTGTAGTAGAGAGCCAGTAGACTGTGTAGGAGAACCCAACTAAATGAAGTTTCACTGTAGTAGAGAGCCAGTAGACTGTGTAGTAGAACACAGCTAAATGAGGTTTCACTGTAGTAGACAGCCAGTAGACTGTGTAGGAGAACCCAGCTAAATGAGGTTTCACTGTAGTAGACAGCCAGTAGACTGTGTAGGAGAACCCAGCTAAATGAGGTTTCACTGTAGTAGACAGCCAGTAGACTGTGTAGGAGAACCCAGCTAAATGAGGTTTCACTGTAGTAGACAGCCAGTAGACTGTGTAGGAGAACCCAGCTAAATGAGGTTTCATTGTAGTAGAGAGCCAGTAGACTGTGTAGGAGAGCCCAGCTAAATGAGGTTTCATTGTAGTAGAGAGCCAGTAGACTGTGTAGGAGAACCCAGCTAAATGAGGTTTCACTGTAGTAGAGAGCCAGTAGACTGTGTAGGAGAACCCAGCTAAATGAGGTTTCACTGTAGTAGAGAGCCAGTAGACTGTGTAGGAGAACCCAGCTAAATGAGGTTTCACTGTAGTAGACAGCCAGTAGACTGTGTAGGAGAACCCAGCTAAATGAGGTTTGACTGTAGTAGAGAGCCAGTAGACTGTGTAGGAGAACCCAGCTAAATGAGGTTTCACTGTAGTAGACAGCGTAGGAGAACCCAGCTAAATGAGGTTTCACTGTAGTAGACAGCCAGTAGACTGTGTAGGAGAACCCAGCTAAATGAGGTTTCACTGTAGTAGAGAGCCAGTAGACTGTGTAGGAGAACCCAGCTAAATGAGGTTTCACTGTAGTAGAGAGCCAGTAGACTGTGTAGGAGAACCCAGCTAAATGAGGTTTCACTGTAGTAGAGAGCCAGTAGACTGTGTAGGAGAACCCAGCTAAATGAGGTTTCACTGTAGTAGAGAGCCAGTAGACTGTGTAGGAGAACCCAGCTAAATGAGGTTTCACTGTAGTAGAGAGCCAGTAGACTGTGTAGGAGAACCCAGCTAAATGAGGTTTCACTGTAGTAGAGAGCCAGTAGACTGTGTAGGAGAACCCAACTAAATGAAGTTTCACTGTAGTAGAGAGCCAGTAGACTGTGTAGTAGAACACAGCTAAATGAGGTTTCACTGTAGTAGACAGCCAGTAGACTGTGTAGGAGAACCCAGCTAAATGAGGTTTCACTGTAGTAGACAGCCAGTAGACTGTGTAGGAGAACCCAGCTAAATGAGGTTTCACTGTAGTAGACAGCCAGTAGACTGTGTAGGAGAACCCAGCTAAATGAGGTTTCACTGTAGTAGACAGCCAGTAGACTGTGTAGGAGAACCCAGCTAAATGAGGTTTCACTGTAGTAGACAGCCAGTAGACTGTGTAGGAGAACCCAGCTAAATGAGGTTTCACTGTAGTAGACAGCCAGTAGACTGTGTAGGAGAACCCAGCTAAATGAGGTTTCACTGTAGTAGACAGCCAGTAGACTGTGTAGGAGAACCCAGCTAAATGAGGTTTCACTGTAGTAGACAGCCAGTAGACTGTGTAGGAGAACCCAGCTAAATGTAGTAGTGCTGAGGGATCTCAGATACTATAGTGTTTCACCAAATCATCCTCCTTTTTCTGTGTAGTGGGGGATGAAACTTTCCCCCCTCTAGAGATGGTTTGTCCTCAATGGTGCCCCTCTCTGAAGAATCGTTGCTCCAGGGACCAGGGATAAATAGATAGGTGTGAGAGAGAGAGAGAGAAAGAGAGAGAGAGAGAGAGAGAGGAAAGAGAGGAAAGAGAGGAAAGAGAGGAAAGAGAGAGAGGAGTGAGAGGAAAGCGAGAGAGTGAGAGAGGTTCTCCCTACGGGGGTTACCTTCTTCCAGAGAAGTCACATCCTCCCAACCCTGCACCGTCTGCTGGGAGAAGATATCAGTCCCCCCCAAAGAGCATTCAGCTGTAAACACGCTTGACTTTGACTCTCTCGACCCACATATCCTCACAGGGTGTCATTGAGACAAAGCAACGAAGCAGGCAGAAAACTCCCAAGAGTTGGACTGATATTTGATACTCTAAGTAGTTGTAGGGGTGTTGTGTCGTCTGAGTTGTGTCAGTTGTTCTGTTGTTTGTAGAATTCAACAGTGTCTCGTGTTTGACTGATGCTGTGTAGTAGTTCGAGGGAGTTGCAGATTTAGACCTTATTGTTTGGACATTTGACCTCTGATTTGACCTTGTTGAACAGGGTAGAAAAACAGGTCAGCGATCTTACGTAGAAGCTGAGAGGTATTTATGTAGAGTATCTCTCAAAGCTTTTCACCACAGCCCAAGCCAGGTCAATGGCTCATTCAACTTTCGCTTTAAGGGATTTGAATAAAAAGAATGAAGAGTAATGGTACTCTGTCAAATCATGTTGGCAGGATTAAAGAAGTGTTTTCCCTAAGAACCCCTTCACATATCACCCAACCTGTTCGTATTGTCACTGATGTGTTTCATTGACTTCATTGAACTTATGAGTATGAAACGGCAGCTCTGTCAGATTCAGATGTATTGTGTATCAAAGCGCAGTGTTAAGCATGATGTATTGAAATGTAAGGCGTTGTTAATGTGTGTGTGTGTGGCTGTGGCTGTGTGTGTGTGTGGCTATCATTTCCCTGAAAGCCTCTAAAGCACTCCAACATCACGGGTCTAGGAAGGTAGTCTTTTATGTGGAGTGACTGAGTATGCTTGTTTGTCTCTCCTCGTCACTGAAGAACGCCTCTATTTTCCAACCCGTGGAGATGGTTCTCTAAACTTGGGTTATGTTCATTAGGGCACAATGGAAAACAATCCTAATCTTCATGTTGTTCATTTTGAGACTTGTTTGTTGAAGCTTCACTGGAGAAAACGACATGCAAAGTATGAAATAATAATGTCAGTTCCAGCAAGTCGAAGTCAGACAATGTATGTTTCATGAGTCTGTTTGCCGAGATGGGTGAAAGTTAGAGGTGTTATTGAATCAATGAAGTCTCCGATGAAAGCGATGACTCCCTAGCTAGCTGTGATCAGTGACACAATAGAGAGGATTCGGAGCAGAGAGCACTGTTGCCGTTGATGCCGTGAGATACTTTCAACCAAACTCTTTGTCTTCACATTGCCTTCATCTCAGAGTGAGCTGGCAAAATGCACGTCACCATTCAAAGTTTCAAAGATGTGTTTGTTCTGTAATTGCTGAAGTTTTTGCCAGAACCGTGGGAATAAGGGAAAAGAGGGAGAGAAAGAGAGAGAAAGAGAGAGAGAAGCTCACATGCAAGTCATATTTTGCCTTTCTTCTTGTTATGAACATGTTCTTTATAAGTTACTGTCTGTCAAGTCAAATGATATGCAGTTATTCAGGCTGAAAGTGACTGATGTAGGCCTAAACAATGTCTCTCTCCTCAATTCAATTATAGGTTTTCCACAAAGATGACAACACTTTCTTCAAACTAATGGCTTATGAGTGGCAGTACATTCACCTCCCACTATCTGGCTGTATCTCCATGAAAGGCAGCATTCACCCAAAGCACATTTGAGGAAAACATGTTTTCTGTATTTTTTGGGTTGAGGAAGCAGGGAAATGAGGGACAAATACAACCCTGCCCGGCTACTACACTGCTCCCCTTTTTTGTGTGAGTAGGGAGGTAGAAGGGAGTGGTTAGGACAAGCCTGAGTGGTTGCAGCTTGCCCCACCTCCACCTCCGCTCTGAACACACACACACACACACATACTGATGAGGAATCAGTGGAGTTGTGAGCTGGGTGCCGTAGCGGTGCAGGCTTTCCGTTCCAGGTGAATGATTCCATGTAATAACATGGGAATAAGCCGGGATAAATGGAGAGCACCGAGGCGTTAGTCATTTTCCTTCACCGCAGTGGAGACATTTAGAGCTGCTGTATGGGGCTGGCATGGCAGTGGCACCAAGGAGAATACGTCACAAATGGCATCCTATTCTCTATTTAGTGAGCTACTGTTGACAGGGGTCAATAGGGATTTAAGAGTTAAACCTTCCTGGTTGTCTCTGCCTTGGACAGGCATCAAACAGACATTGGCTGTACCTATGGCAGGCTTGGCAGCACAGCAGCCATTGTAGTTCATGTTTGGCTCTGTCTATCTGAGACAAATGGGAGGATAATGACATAACTGGCTTGCATAAGACTGGTGCCTTTTGTGATTTGCTGTCCATTTGTGAGAGGGAGGTGCTCAACTGTTAGCATGCTGAAGATGACTAATTAGTGTGTGTATGTGTGTGTGGGTCTGTGTGTGTGTGAGGGGGGGGGTCTGTGTGTGTGGGTGTGTGTTTGTTTGTGTGTGTGAGAGACTGAGACTTTAATCATCAGAGAGACTGTGGGACTTTAACCAACAGAGAGACTGTGGGACTTTAGCCAACAGAGAGACGGTGGTTGTGTTACTTAAGTATGTAGTTGAATGCACAGATTGTAATTGTCTATGGATAAGGCTGTATGCTAAATCACAAAATGAACATGCAATATTAACCCCACCTCTCTTCTGTCTCCTTTCTCAGGTGTCACTCTATGATTGCGTGAGCTGTTATCTATCAAGCGGAGCGGGAGTGTAGGTAGAGGAGCAGAGGAGAGGCGTGCCAACACCTGGACCATGGCACTGAGCCACCGATGGGCACAATCTCCCCTCGCGAGGGGGGCCACATTTATCCTGGTACTGGGCAGTCTGGCCCTGCCATCACCATCCCACGCAGACAGTGAGTAACACAATGAGATCAATGATACCTCCGGAGATATGCGGTATAGAAGTCTTGTTGTATTTCTAGGGATACACCATAGAGAAGTCTTGTTGTATTTCTAGGGATACACCATAGAGAAGTCTTGTTGTATTTCTAGGGTTACACCATAGATAATCTTGTTGTATTTCTAGGGATACACCATAGAGAAGTCTTGTTGTATTTCTAGGGATACACCATAGAGAAGTCTTGTTGTATTTCTAGGGATACACCATAGAGAAGTCTTGTTGTATTTCTAGGGATACACCATAGAGAAGTCTTGTTGTATTTCTAGGGATCTACCACGCAGACAGTGAATAAACACCATTATATTTGTATTTTATTTAGCCTTTATTTAATTAGCAAAGTCAGTTAAGAACAAATTCTTATTTACACTGACAGTCTAAAATATGACCTCCATAGAGAATATTCTGCCTGTTATTGTATAGTTTGGGGGGGTCTTTTCCATAGACTGTAAGGCTGATTTCCTAGACCCAGATTAAGCCTAGTCCTAGACCTTGGAGATTCACCATAGAGATTCTCTAATTATCTTCCTGTGGATACCTGCACCTGAGATACACCAGAGAGATTCTCTAATTCTCTTCCTGTGGATACCTGCACCTGAGATACACCAGAGAGATTCTCTAATTCTCTTCCTGTGGATACCTGCACCTGAGATACACCAGAGAGATTCTCTAATTCTCTTCCTGTGGATACCTGCACCTGAGATACACCAGAGAGATTCTCTAATTCTCTTCCTGTGGATACCTGCACCTGAGATACACCAGAGAGGACAGTGTTTTATGGCCAGCGATTGACCCGCTCTCCTTTCTATTTCCTACGATCCAAATTAGGTCATTATTGTCAAAATTGAAATGACGTCAATACAAGACTGTAGAACTGGTTGTAAACGGGTTAATTTGACATCAATCACTGTTGCTTTCTGGGATTGCTCCTCTATTGGCATGTAGTAGTATGGCTTTGCAGAGATATTTTCCAGAGACAAAATGTTGTAGGCACGAGGCCTACATTTATCACTTTGTAAAGTGAGGATGTTAAGGAAACAATGCTGTGACACATGAAATGAATCAAATCCCTGCTTGAACTAAGTGTTCTGTTTGTTCACTGTTATATCTATCTCTCCCAACCAAAACAGATCTTAGCTATCTAATGATCCATCCTGTTGTGATCCGTCAGCAGTGCCGGTGTCTGATCTCTCTCTGCTGTTCACTCACATTAGTATCATGAGATGTTGTCTTGTGGAATCTCTCGCTGTTTTTAAAAATGTTGAGATATCTGACTTGAGACAGTCTGGAAATAGTGTGGAGTCTTGAGAACCCTTTCAGGTTTTGTGTTCTGAGTAAAGGGTTTTGTGTTCAAAAGGAACACTCTCACTCTGTTTGTTCTGGGCTTCTTATTCAGTGAATGAATTCCAGTGATTCTAAGAGCTTCTCTATCACGCAGCCTTTTCAGCATTCATGTTGTTCTAACCCATCCTCAACCAACCTTCCTCTTCTAATGGCACACAAGGCACACAATGGCAGGGGTCTTACTTGGGGATTATTAGGTGACCGTGATGGTTTGAGGGGCGAATTGGGATTTTAGCCAGGACACCGGGGTTAACACCCCTACTCTTACGATAAGTGCCATGGGATCTTTAATGACTTCAGAGAGTCAGGACACCCGTTTAACATCCCATCCAAAAGTCGGCACCCTACACAGCGCAGTGTCCCCAATTGGGATATTTTTTTAGACGAGAGGAAAGAGTGCCTCCTACTGGCCCTCCAACACCACTTCCAGCAGCATCTGGTCTCCCATCCAGGAACTGACCAGGACTTAGCTTCAGAAACAAGCCAGCAGTGGTATGCACAGTGGTATGCTGCTGGCTCAATGTACAGTAGGTTAGTAGTAGTAGTAGTGTAGTAGAGTAAGTTAGTAGTAGTAGTAGTGCAGTACAGTAAGTTAGTAGTAGTAGTAGTGCAGTACAGTAGTACAGTAGGTTAGTAGTATTAGTAGTGCAGTACAGTAGGTTAGTATGAGTAGTACTACATTACAGTAGTACAGTAGCTTAATAGTAGTGCAGTACAGTAGGTTAGTAGGTTAGTAGTAGTGTAGTACGGTAGGTTAGTAGTATTAGTAGTGCAGTACAGTAGGTTAGTATGAGTAGTACTACATTACAGTAGTACAGTAGCTTAATAGTAGTGCAGTACAGTAGGTTAGTAGGTTAGTAGTAGTGTAGTACAGTAGTGCAGTAGGTTAGTAGTAGTAGTAGTAGTGCAGTACAGTAGTACAGTACTACAGTAGGTTAGTAGTAGTGTAGTAGAGTAAGTTAGTAGTAGTAGTAGTGCAGTACAGTAAGTTAGTAGTGCAGTACAGTAGTACAGTAGGTTAGTAGTATTAGTAGTGCAGTACAGTAGGTTAGTATGAGTAGTACTACATTACAATAGTACAGTAGCTTAATAGTAGTGCAGTACAGTAGGTTAGTAGGTTAGTAGTAGTGTAGCACAGTAGGTTAGTAGTAGTAGTAGTAGTGCAGTACAGTAGTACAGTACTACAGTAGGTTAGTAGTAGTGCAGTACAGTAGTACAGTAGGTTAGTAGTAGTAGTGTAGTACAGTAGGTTAGTAGTAGTAGTGTAGTACAGTAGTACAATAATACAGTAGGTCAGTAGTAGTAGTAGTGCAGTACAGTAGTACAGTAGGTTAGTAGTAGTAGTGTAGTACAGTAGTACTGCAATGATGCAACAATGCATAAAACACATGCAGGTATACTAGCACACCTGTTACAGTGAGTAGAGATCAGGCCACCTTCCCCCAACCCCTCTACCCATGGCCGTTGGGTTGGGGCATTGTTAGCCTAGGAATGTCAACTGTGTCTCTCTGTTGACAAAACAAACATGGTTGATGTCCATGCTACCCCAGGGTGACTACAGTACAGCATAGCTGGCTTTTTTTCTACCCTTTGAACAGTGCATTTTCTTCACCATTGCACATTGCAATTTCTCTAGAGATATATCTGTTCCAGCCTGAACTGTGCAATGTGGTAGGGAGTTGTAGTTTCCAACAGGCTAATATTCAACACAGTTTAGCGCATTAAACGTGGTAATTAACTACAGTTACCATAATCCATGGCTCATTTACTTGACCTGTGTTTATTTTATGCCTGAAATGGAAAAGACAGAATATCGCGTGATGGTGAGCGGATATAGAGAGCAGTTGTTGCCTCGCAAGGTATATATATTGAAAATACAAGAACTAAGTGATTGATAGTTGGTATTCAGTAGTCATCTACTAAAATAGTGATTTTGTCAGACAGCATAGGCAGCAGCTCTATCGAGATGAGATGATGACTTGAATGAAAAAACAAGACAAATGTAATATACACAACAACTGAAATATTTTCATACCCAAATCTAACTGCCTGTTGCTCAGGCCCTGAAGCAAGGATATGCATATTCTTGGTACCATTTGAAAGGAAACACTTTGAAGCTTGTGGAAATGTGAAAATAATGTAGGAGAATAACACATTAGATCTGATAAAAGTTAATACAGACAAAAACATTGTATTTTTTTTGTTCCATCAGTTTGAAATGCAAGAGAAAGGCCATAATGTATTATTCCAGCCCAAGGTGCAATTTAGATTTTGGGCACATGATGGCATTAGTGTATGTGCAATGTTTTAGACTGATCAAATGAACCATTGCATTTATGTTCAAACTGTTGTATCAAGACTGCCCACATTCTTTTCACTGTAGTAGCTACTGTAAATTGGACAGTGCAGTTAGATTAACAAGAATTTAAGCTTTCTGCCAATATCAGATATTTCTATGTCCTGGGAAATGTTCTTGTTACTTACAACCTCATGCTTATTGCATTAGCCTATGTTAGCTCAACCATCCCGCAGGGGACCCACCAATCCTGAAGAAGTTTAATGTCTTACACTTACAAGTTAGTAAGTCGAATATTGTATCATGGTAACTAATACATGCAATAATAAATCACATTTATTAGTCTTGGTTGATATATGTGGAGGTCAAGGCCGGGGTGAGGTAGCTAGACAACAAAGAGGGTGAGCCCGTGAACCAGACATGCTAATGCAATCATGTTGTTTGAGTTTTTCTCCTGAGAGCCCCATTTTAGTGTTACACACAACCACACACACACACACACTGATCTCATTACTGCACAGCATCCTAGGGGGGAGCAGCACTCTCTCTAATGAACATGACATGCTTCACGTCAAATTTAGGAGGATTTCTAATGGAAGGAATTAATAAGACAGAAAGTGGAAAATTCCCGGTCGCTCCTCACTGTGTGTGTGTGTGTGTGTGTGTGTGGTGGTTCAGGAAGGATGGGGTACATACACTCACTGTCAGATCACAGTTAGGTGCTCGGTGTGGTTGCACATCGGCGAGTCTAAAAATGTGTTGTCGACACAAAAAGAGTTTATAGTCTTAAGGGAAGACAGCTAGCAATGCAAGAAGAGGCTTAAAAATAGCTAGGGCTGCCAGAAAGAATGAGAGTGATTCTGAAAAGAGAAAAACCCTCTCTCCTACTGTGTCTGAGACTGGTTAGATTTACTGCCACACGTTCTCATCAGAAGCTTACACCATGATGTCACCAGCTAACATTGGTTATTGCTGTAATTGTAATGTTAATTGATTTTTTTAAAGTATGATAAAGAGGATTATTTTAAAACAAGTAATTAGTACCATAAACTTTTAATGTCCATTCAACACTGAACCCCTCTTTTATGCTACCTTTACTGTTACATTCAGTATGTTTGTTAATATCTGATTGATTGGTTGATTCAAGTATTGCAATTATCTTAAGAATGTGATTAAGTATGTGTTTGAATACAGTACTATCACCATCTTTATACAATGGGTGGGTCTAATCCTGGATGCTGATTGGTTAAAACCGCATTCCAGACAGTTTCTATTTAAGCAATAAGGCCCGAGGAGGTGTGGTATATGGCCAATATACCACAGCTAAGGGCTGTTCTTATGCACGACGCACCACGGAGTGACTGGACACAGCCCTTAGCTGTGGTATTTTGGCCATATATCACAAACCCCCAAGGTGCCTTATTGCGATTATAAACTGGTTACCAATGTAATTAGAGCAGTAAAAATCTGTTTTGTCATACATGTGGTATACGGTCTGATATACCATGGCCTTCAGCCAATCAATTCAGGGCTCAAACCACCCAGTTTATAATTAATAAGTTACCGCCGGCTAAATCTATGATGTTGAAATGCTTATTTATTCTGTTCCTTCTGACAGCGCATTCCACTGTCTCATCAGCCCAGTCAGGAAATGTTCTGTATATACTAGATCTACACTGTAAAAAGCCTATTGGCATTATCTTTTAGACTAGAATTTGGTTTTCAACAGTGGAGATTTGTAATAACCTTGCTGTCTGTCTCTCCAACATTTTCTCCAACATTGTTTCAATATTGAAATTTGATCTCCAGTTGTCCTATGGTAATGAACGTGTCGGTAGTCGGAATGAGACAGACATAGCTGGCAGCTTTTCTCAGCCAGTGGAATCATGATTCAGCATAATTGTTACGGATGTACAGTCGGAAGTTTACATACACTAAGGTTGTAGTCATTAAAACTCGTTTTTCAACCACATGACTTCTTAACAAACTATAGTTTTGGCAAGTCGGTTAGGACATCTACTTTGTGCATGACATTTTTCCAACAATTGTTTACATCCAGATTATTTAACTTAAAATTCACTGTATCACATTTCCAGTGGGTCAGAAGTTTACATACACTAAGTTGACTGTGCCTTTAAACAGCTTAGAAAATTCCAGAAAATTATGTAATGGCTGTAGAAGCTTCTGAAAGTCTAATTGACATCATTTGAGTCAATTGGAGGTGTACCTGTGGATGTATTTCAAGGCCTACCTTCAAACTCAGTGCCTCTTTGCTTGACATCATGGGAAAATCAAAAGAAAATCATCCAAGACCTCAGAAAGAAATTGTAGACCTCCACAAGTCTGGTTCATCCTTGGGAGCAATTTCCAAATGCCTTTAGGTACCACACTCATCTGGACAAACAATAGTATGCAAGTATAAACACCATTGGTGTAACGGTTTTCTTCTGGTGAAAGAGAGGCGGACCAACATGCAGCGTGGTTAGTTTTGTACATCTTTAATAAAGATGAAAATACAACAATCTACAAAACAAGAAACGTGAAAAAACCGAAACAGTCCTATCTGGTGCCACAAACACAAAGACAGGAACAATCACCCACAAAACCCAACACAAAACAGGCTACTTAAATATGGTTCCCAATCAGAGACAATGACTAACACCTGCCTCTGATTGAGAACCATATCAGGCCAAACATAGAAATAGACAAACCAGACACGCAACATGGAATGCCCACCCAGCTCACGTCCTGACCAACACTAAAACAAGGAAAACACACACGAACGATGGTCAGAACGTGACAATTGGACCACACAGCCGACATACCGCTCAGGAAGGGGACGTGTTCGCCTAGAGATTAACATACTTTGGTGCGAAAAGTGCAAATCAATCCTAGAACAACAGCAAAGGACCTTGTGAAGATGCTGGAGGAAACAGGTACAAAAGTATATATATCCACTGTAAAAAAAAATGTCCTATATCAACATAACCTGAAAAGCCACTCAGCAAGGAAGTAGTCACTGCTCCAAAACCACCATAAAAAAGCCAGACTATGGTTTGCAACTGCACATGGGGACAAAGATCGTACTTTTTGGAGAAATATCCTCTGGTCTGATGAAACAAAAAATTGAACTGTTCAGCCATATTGACCATCGCTGTGTTTGGAGGAAAAAGGGGGAGGCTTGCAAGCCGAAGAGCATTATCCCAGCCGTGAAGCACAGGGGTGGCAGCATCATGTTGTGGGGGTGCTTGGCTGCAGGAGGGACTGGTACACTTCACAAAATAGATGGCTTCACGAGGAAGAAAAATGATGTGGATATATTGAAGCAACATCTCAAGACATCAGTCAGGAAGTTAAAGCTTGGTCGCAAATGGGTCTTCCAAATGGACAATGACCCCAGGCATACTTCCAAAGTTGTAGCAAAATGGATTAAGGACAACAATGGCAAGGTATTGAAGTGTCCATCACAAAGCTCTGACCTCAATCCTATAGAAAATGTGTGGGCAGAACTGAAAAGCCGTGTCAGGAAGAATGGGCCAAAATTCACCAAACTTATTGTGACAAGCTTATGGAAGGCTACCCAAAACGTTTGACCCAAGTTAAACCATTTAAAGGCAATGCTACCACATACTAATTGAGTGTATGTAAACTTCTGACCCACTGGGAATTTGATGAAAGAAATAAAAGCTTAAATAAATTAATCTCTCTGCTATTATTCTGACATTTCACGTCCTTAAAATAAAGTGGTGATCCTAACTGACCTAAGACAGGGAATTTTTACTAGGATTAAATGTCAGGAATTGTGAAAAACTGAGTTTAAACGTATTTGGCTAAGGTGTATGTAGACTTCCCACTTCAACTGTATACAAAGAAAATATCAATAGAAAAACACGAAATGCAGTTTGTTTTCTGTCATTCCAGCTTCAGTTTGAAGTGGTTGTGTTAGCTGTGTTGTTGGCTATCTATTTTGAATAGTGGAATGGTGAGAGAGCACATGTTCTATGCCAGATGAAATCGCACATCATTAGCTCATTGTTATGGGTGTATCCAAAAATATTCACTAGAAATAAGATTAAACAAACGCGAATGCGAAGGCTGTTAGCCAAAGTTGGCTAGCTAGCAAGCAAGGGATAAGAACATTGCTAGCCGTCATGGCAATGAAACATTTAGAATGAATGACTGGGTTGCATCCATAGATTTAGAACAAAAATACTTAACGACTGGGTCGAGTTTCTGGCAACAGAATCAATAGAGCGAAGGACCAGCCGGCTTGAGTAGCAACCCTGTACTTGTGTCGGGACCATATCTCGTGGACAGATGAAATAGTATGAATAATTTCATAAAAATAAAGTTTTTAATGACAGTCATTATTTGAATATGTTGGTAACTTATTGCATAAAAGTTATACTGAATTCAAAGCCGGCGTTTGGAGGATATATTGGCACAGTTTGCCGAACAACACCGAAGCCAATATATCCTCCAAACCCCGGCTTCTCTGGCATTATCACTTAATTAATGTCCACTTAAAACTGAAACTCTCAGTTATAATATGCTCCCTTTAATGTTACATTCAGTACTCTTACACAACACTTATCTTCCCAATGCCATAAAATACATTCCATGACTTCACACCAGCACAAGTAAATCACAATAGCTTTTATTTTCCTATTGCAACTTGTTGACTATATTGTTGGTGTTGTGCAATATGGCAGTAAAAAGAGACAGATAAAGATATTTGATTACGTGGAAAACAATAGATTTCATCTGGTGATTTAAACATCAAGAGGTCCATGTGAGCCATTCACTAAGATCATTTCAAATTAGGCCTCCGGTTTGAAAGTGTTTAGGGAATGTCACCTATGACATTTGCTCTCCTACTGAGCTGAGCCAGATGTTGTGTCCCAATTGGCAACCTGTTACCTTTATAGTGCACTACTTTTGAGCTGGGGCCACAGGTTTCTGGTCCAAAATAGTGCACTACAGTATATATGGAATAAGGTGCCATTTGGGATTTAGACAGAGGCTGTTGATACTTTCGGAGGTCAATGTACCTGATAAACAAGTGTCTTATCACGTAAGACCTCTGCTTTTTATGGCACCAATAATTGTGTAATTTCAACTGATAGGAAATTGGAAGACATCACACAGGGGCCTGAATTGTTTTGTTCTGTCACAACTTTTGGGACTATTCTATTGGTTACATTACGCCTGGCAAGCTCCATCAAACATAGCTGAACTAGTGATGGAAGAAAAATACTATTAAAACCTAGGTCTAGTTTTAACTGTACAGTATGAAAGTGTGTCTGTGTGGCCTGGGCTGACAACATGTGAAGCCACTGCAGGGTAGCTTCTCCTGTCCTGTCTGCCAGGCCAGGAAGCTGGAAAGCCTGGGGACTACAGTGTGTCTGTCAGGCTAGGAAGCTGGAAAGCCTGGGGACTACAGTGTGTCTGTCAGGCCAGGAAGCTGGAAAGCCTGGGGACTACAGTGTGTCTGTCAGGCCAGGAAGCTGGAAAGCCTGGGGACTACAGAGTGTCTGTCAGGCCAGGAAGCTGGAATGCCTGGGGACTACAGAGTGTCTGTCAGGCCAGGAAGCTGGAAAGCCTGGGGACTACAGTGTGTCTGTCAGGCCAGGAAGCTGGAATGCCTGGGGACTACAGAGTGTCTGTCAGGCCAGGAAGCTGGAAAGCCTGGGGGCTACAGAGTGTCTGTCAGGCCAGGAAGCTGGAAAGCCTGGGGACTACAGTGTGTCTGTCAGGCCAGGAAGCTGGAATGCCTGGGGACTACAGAGTGTCTGTCAGGCCAGGAAGCTGGAATGCCTGGGGGCTACCGAGTGTCTGTCAGGCCAGGAAGCTGGAAAGCCTGGGGACTACAGTGTGTCTGTCAGGCCAGGAAGCTGGAATGCCTGGGGACTACAGTGTGTCTGTCAGGCCAGGAAGCTGGAATGCCTGTGGACTACAGAGTGTCTGTCAGGCCAGGAAGCTGGAATGCCTGGGGACTACAGAGTGTCTGTCAGGCCAGGCAGCTGGAAAGCCTGGGGACTACAGAGTGTCTGTCAGGCCAGGAAGCTGGAAAGCCTGGGGACTACAGTGTGTGTTTCTCATTAGAAGGACGTTGCTCCACAGGGGCCCTGAGTGCACCTCTCACTGGCCCTCTCACGTCATAGACCTCACACACACACACACACACACACACACACACACACACACACACACACACACACACACACACACACACACACACACACACACACACACACACACACACACACACACACACACACACACACACACACACACACACACACACACACACACACACACACAAAGTCTATAGGATTCAAAACACATATAATGGCTTATGTAGCTCCTTATGTTTTGTGTGTTAGACTTAGGTTACAGTGTATCTGTGATTTCTCAAGGGAGCAGACAAATAAAAAACTCTCGTTTCACTTGTCATCAGATGCTCTGATGTAGTGATCTGCATAGCAACGCTGGTGCCTAGCAAATCATCAGGAATGTGTAGCTACTCAAAATAACTGCTGGAATCCTCCTACAACAATGTTCTTAGAATCCCACAGAGAACATTTTGTGAGGATTTGTTAGAAATACTTGTCTTATTAATGTTCTGGGAATGTGTTTGTGAGCATGCAGAACAGGTACATCTCACCTGGCTGCCTGATGTAATACCTGCTCTAGAACAGTATGAAATATGAAATGGCATCCTATTCCCTAAGTAGTGCACTACTTTTGGCCAGAGACAGAGCCGATGAAACATTTGCAGGGCGTATATTATTTCTCACTAACACTGTCTCTGTTCCAGTGAATTTAAGCAGTGCGAATATTGCACAATATATCCTCAGTTCTGAGGCGAGGCTTTGGAGAAACAATTTTATCTGCTACAGTACAGTGCTGCTGCAACCCCTACACACAGTCAGAGAGCCACGGAGTCCCCAATGTGGGAATATTTGTGGATCTGTCCCTTTTCCCTCTCTGCCCACCCCATCCTCTAGACCTCTTCCGCACCACAGCGCAGCAGGCTAACTGTGTGAAGTCTTTGTGCTCGCTGCTCCCCCGGGTCGTGTTCGCATGATGATCTGCAAAATAGAATCTCTTTTTTCCTATCGCTCGTTGTCTCCCTTCCCCGTCACCTTTCAAGTCGTTGTGTGGTACTTCTGCCAGACTTGTGTGAGTGGGAGGCAGTTTTGAGTGCTGTCAACAGAGAGTGCAGAGAGCAGAAAAGAACAATGTATTATTTATCAGAACAAACATGACTGCTGGTGTTTCCGTACCATTCAGGCTCTTTCCAAATGGAGGTTTTTCACATTATTGAATTTCTCACACACTGATACTTTGCTGCATTCAGACAGTATTTGATCAGGGGCTGGAGGATAAGGTTCTACTGTTGAAGTACTATTCATTCTTACTTCATGAGAACCAAACATGAGTATGACACCTGGGTGTTTAAAGTATGCTACAGTACATTTTTGAAATGCCACGTACTATTTTCTTTGCTGCGTGAGAGAAGCAGAGATGAAAGAGAACTTTACCGATGTCAACTAGATTGAAGCATTCATTCTATCGATTTATGGCATTATTCTGGGGAACAGCGATTTATTTAGTATTCTAGGGCAACAAGTAATGACAGAAGAGAAGCTTCATGTATCTATAGACAAGTTGACTAACAAATAGCACACCAAAATGTTGGAGATTATAAACCAAAACTGTACAGCGCATTTTCTATATTATCAGGTGAGGGCCTCAGATTTATTGCTGTATCACATATAGCCGGGCGGTTGCGGATGGGTTATTAGCAATTACGAGCGGGTGTGGGTGAACAAACAGCTGGCCCGTGCATCACTAACGTGCGTGTGTTTGGGAGTCTATAATCCAGTTTGAATGATGCCAGTGCTTATCAGTTGGTCATGTCCCGAACCAACAAAGCATGGCGGCTAATATGCCAGGGATAAACAAACACATCGTCCTGCCAGTCAAGAGCCAGCTGAGCAGGAGAGGACTACACCACTAATTGGAGAGTGTACCACATCTTGATAATCCTTAAATCCATTCAAAATCACACACAAATGCACAGACACAGGGTAGCATCCAGCTCCCTCCTACGTTGTTTTGCTTCCTGCTGAGGCAGCCTATCACAGAGCAAGTCTCCATCGGGAGGAAATGCATCACCTGCCCCTAGCACAGTCTTTCCTTCAGTCCTCTGCTCCATGGCCATGTATGTATCATCTCTCCTTCAGTCCTCTGCTCCATGGCCATGGATGTATCATCTCTCCTTCAGTCCACTGCTCCATGGCCATGTATGTATCATCTCTCCTTCAGTCCACTGCTCCATGGCCATGTATGTATCATCTCTCCTTCAGTCCTCTGCTCCATGGCCATGTATGTATCCTCTCTCCTTCAGTCCTCTGCTCCATGGCCATGTATGTATCATCTCTCCTTCAGTCCTCTGCTCCATGGCCATGTATGTATCATCTCTCCTTCAGTCCACTGCTCCATGGCCATGTATGTATCATCTCTCCTTCAGTCCTCTGCTCCATGGCCATGTATGTATCATCTCTCCTTCAGTCCACTGCTCCATGGCCATGTATGTATCATCTCTCCTTCAGTCCACTGCTCCATGGCCATGTATGTATCATCTCTCTTTCAGTCCTCTGCTCCATGGCCATGTATGTATCATCTCTCCTTCAGTCTTCTGCTCCATGGCCATGTATGTATCCTCTCTCCTTCAGTCCACTGCTCCATGGCCATGTATGTATCCTCTCTCCTTCAGTCCTCTGCTCCATGGCCATGTATGTATCCTCTCTCCTTCAGTCCTCTGCTCCATGGCCATGTATGTATCCTCTCTCCTTCAGTCCTCTGCTCCATGGCCATGTATGTATCCTCTCTCCTTCAGTCCTCTGCTCCATTAATCTCTCCTCCTGGCCCTTTTCTCTACTGCAGCTCAGCGCAAGGCGTGCTACTGACATACATGCCTTACAGGTTATGCTATCAGCCACTTCAGTGAGTGGGGAGTGCACTAATTTCGACCAGGGCCCGTGTGTGTGTGTGTGTGTGTGTGTGTGTGTGTGTGTGTGTGTGTGTGTGTGTGTGTGTGTGTGTGTGTGTGTGTGTGTGTGTGTGTGTGTGTGTGTGTGTGCAGAGTGAAGTAGCCTGCGACAGGTGTGTGTCAGTGAGAGACTCCATCACTGTGAGTACAGTAGCAACACATCCTTCCCACTGCAGAATGATACTTCATTAGACTGAGGGAGCGGAGCTACCATTATCCTGGATAATGTCCTAGGATGCGTCTGCAGGGAGGACTAAACACAATGTTTCCTTGCCTCATTTGGTTTTATAGCTGGGTTCCGGCTTTAGTCCATGGCACCTCATCTCACAGGCCTAACAACTTCTCTAGATGTACTGCATGCCAATGGACCAGTCTGCCTGTCTGCTGGCTCCAGTAGAAGAGACATTATGCCAGGGAGGAGGGGGTGTGTTGTGACATTATTACATAAAGAACACCTGCTCTTTTCATGACATAGACTGACCCAGTGTTGTGAAGGGAGGATCTGGAATGTTTTGAAGGGAGGAGGCAGTGTGTTGTGAAGGGAGCAGGTGGTGTGTTGTGAAGGGAGGAGGTGGTGTGTTGTGAAGGGAGGAGGGTGGATGTTGTGAAGGGAGGAGGCGGTGTGTTGTGAAGGGAGGAGGCGGTGTGTTGTGAAGGGAGGAGGTGGTGTGTTGTGAAGGGAGGAGGTGGTGTGTTGTGAAGGGAGGAGGGTGGATGTTGTGAAGGGAGGAGGCGGTGTGTTGTGAAGGGAGGAGGCGGTGTGTTGTGAAGGGAGGAGGTGGTGTGTTGTGAAGGGAGGAGGGTGGATGTTGTGAAGGGAGGAGGTGGTGTGTTGTGAAGGGAGGAGGTGGTGTGTTGTGAAGGGAGGAGGGTGGATGTTGTGAAGGGAGGAGGTGGTGTGTTGTGAAGGGAGGAGGTGGTGTGTTGTGAAGGGATGAGGGGTGTGTTGTGAAGGGAGGAGGGGGTATGTTATGAGGGGATGTGTTGTGAAGGGAGGAGGGGTGTGTTGTGAAGGGAGGAGGGGGTGTGTTGTGAAGGGAGGAGGGGGTGTGTTGTGAAGGGAGGAGGGGGTATGTTGTGAAGGGATGAGGGGATGTGGTGTGATGCGATGAGGGGATGTGCTCAGGGTATATATTGTGCGTCAAACACAACACAACACAACACATGCACACACACACACACACACACACACACACACACACACACACACACACACACACACACACACACACACACACACACACACACAAAGATGCTAATCATAATCTTGATAGAGGTAGCTTGACTACTGTATTC
Organism: Oncorhynchus nerka; assembly: GCF_034236695.1. NCBI lineage: Eukaryota > Metazoa > Chordata > Actinopteri > Salmoniformes > Salmonidae > Oncorhynchus > Oncorhynchus nerka. The sequence continues at coordinate 75,557,546 of NC_088419.1, forward strand.
AGTGTACTGTTCTGACAATTATGTGTACAGTTCTGGCCAAAAGTTTTGAGAATGACACAAATATTACTGCTGCCTCAGTTTGTTTGATGGCAATTTGCATATATTCCAGAATGTTTTGAATCAAATCAAATCAAATTTATTTATATAGCCCTTCGTACTTCAGCTGATATCTCAAAGTGCTGTACAGAAACCCAGCTTAAAACCCCAAACAGCATGCAATGCAGGTGTAGAAGCACGGTGGCTATGAAAAACTCCCTAGAAAGGCCAAAACCTAGGAAGAAACCTAGAGAGGAACCAGGCTATGTGGGGTGGCCAGTCCTCTTCTGGCTGTGCCGGGTGGAGATTATAACAGAACATGGCCAAGATGTTCAAATGTTCATAAATGACCAGCATGGTCGAATAATAATAAGGCAGAACAGTTGAAACTGGAGCAGCAGCACGGTCAGTTGGACTGGGGACAGCAAGGAGTCATCATGTCAGGTAGTCCTGGGGCATGGTCCTAGGGCTCAGGTCCTCCGAGAGAGAGAAAGAAAGAGAGAATTAGAGAGAGCATATGAAGAGTGATCCAATGAATTGCAATTAATTGCAAAGTCCCTCTTTGCCATGCAAATGGACTGAATCCCAACAAAACATTTCCACTGCATTTCAGCCCTGCCACAAAAGGACCAGCTGACATCATGTCAGTGATTCTCTCGTTAACACAGGTGTGAGTGTTGACGAGGACAAGGCTGGAGATCACGCTGGTTGAGTTTGAATAACAGACTGGAAGCTTCAAAAGGAGGGTGGTGCTTGGAGTCATTGTTCTTCCTCTGTCAACCAAGGTTACCTGCAAGGAAACACATGCCATCATCATTGCTTTGCACAAAAAGGTCTTCACAGGCAAGGATATCGCTGCCAGTAAGATTGCACCTAAATCAACCATTTATTGGATCATCAAGAACTTCAAGGAGAGTGACTCAATTGTTGTGAAGAAGGCTTCAGGGCACCCAAGAAAGTCCAGCAAGCGCCAGGACCGTCTCCTAAAGTTGATTCAGCTGTGGGATCGTGGCACCACCAGTACAGAGCTTGCTCAGGAATGGCAGCAGGCAGGTGTGAGTGCATCTGCACGCACAGTGATACAAAGACTTTTGGAGGATGGCCTGGTGTCAAGAAGGGCAGCAAAGAAGCCACTTCTCTCCAGGAAAAACATCAGGGACAGACTGATATTCTGCAAAAGGTACAGGGATTGGACTGCTGACGACTGGGGTAAAGTCATTTTCTCTGATGAATCCCCTTTCCGATTGTTTGGGGCATCTGGAAAAAAGCTTGTCCAGAGAAGACAAGGTGAGCGCTACCATCAGTCCTGTGTCATGCCAACAGTAAAGCATCCTGAGACCATTCATGTGTGGGGTTGCTTCTCAGCCAAGGGAGTGGTCTCTCTAACAATTTTGCCTAAGAACACAGCCATGAATAAAGAATGGTATCAACACATCCTCCAAGAGCAACTTCTCCCAACCATCCAGGAACAGTTTGGTGACGAACAATACATTTTCCAGCATGATGGAGCACCTTGCCATAAGGCAAAAGTGATAACTTAGTGACTCGGGGAACAAAACCGATATTTTAGGTCCATGGCCAGGAAACTCCCCAGACCTTAATCCCATTGAGAACTTGTGGTCAATCCTCAAGAGGCGGGTGGACAAACAAGAACCCACAAATTCTGACAAACTCCAAGCATTGATTATGCAAGAATGGGCTGCCATCAGTCAGGATGTGGCCCAGAAGTTAATTGACAGCATGCCAGGGCGGATTGCAGAGGTCTTTAAAAAGAAGGGTCAACACTGCAAATATTGACTCTTTGCATCAACTTCGTGTAATTGTCAATAAAAGCCTTTGACACTTCTGAAATGCTTGTAATTATACTTCAGTATTCCATAGTAACATCTGACAAAAATATCTAAAGACCCTGAAGCAGCAGACTTTAATATTAATATTTGTGTCATTCTCAAAACTTTTGGCCACGACTGTAGGTTCCATCATGAAGAAACATCAGAACTAGTTGTGTAGTTTCATGTGTTGTGTAGTTTAATGTGTTGTGTAGTTTAATGTGTTGTGTAGTTTCATGCATTGTGTAGTTTCATGTGTTGTGTAGTTTCATGTGTTGTGTAGTTTCATGTGTTGTGTAGTTTAATGTGTCGTGTAGTTTAATGTGTTGTGTAGTTTAATGTGTCGTGTAGTTTAATGTGTTGTGTAGTTTAATGTGTCGTGTAGTTTAATGTGTCGTGTAGTTTAATGTGTTGTGTAGTTTCATGTGTTGTGTAGTTTAATGTGTTGTGTAGTTTAATGTGTTGTGTAGTTTAATGTGTCGTGTAGTTTAATGTGTCGTGTAGTTTAATGTGTTGTGTAGTTTAATGTGTCGTGTAGTTTCATGTGTTGTGTAGTTTAATGTGTTGTGTAGTTTAATGTGTTGTGTAGTTTAATGCGTTGTGTAGTTTCATGTGTTGTGTAGTTTCATGTGTTGTGTAGTTTCATGTGTCGTGTAGTTTCATGTGTCGTGTAGTTTAATGTGTCGTGTAGTTTAATGTGTCGTGTAGTTTAATGTGTCGTGTAGTTTAATGTGTTGTGTAGTTTAATGTGTCGTGTAGTTTAATGTGTTGTGTAGTTTCATGTGTTGTGTAGTTTAATGCGTTGTGTAGTTTCATGTGTTGTGTAGTTTCATGTGTTGTGTAGTTTCATGTGTCGTGTAGTTTCATGTGTTGTGTAGTTTAATGTGTCGTGTAGTTTAATGTGTTGTGTAGTTTAATGTGTTGTGTAGTTTCATGTGTTGTGTAGTTTAATGTGTCGTGTAGTTTAATGTGTTGTGTAGTTTAATGTGTTGTGTAGTTTCATGTGTTGTGTAGTTTCATGTGTCGTGTAGTTTCATGTGTTGTGTAGTTTAATGTGTCGTGTAGTTTAATGTGTTGTGTAGTTTAATGTGTTGTGTAGTTTAATGTGTCGTGTAGTTGAATGTGTCGTGTAGTTTAATGTGTCGTGTAGTTTAATGTGTTGTGTAGTTTCATGTGTTGTGTAGTTTAATGTGTCGTGTAGTTTAATGTGTTGTGTAGTTTAATGTGTCGTGTAGTTTCATGTGTTGTGTAGTTTCATGTGTCGTGTAGTTTAATGTGTTGTGTAGTTTCATGTGTTGTGTAGTTTAATGTGTTGTGTAGTTTAATGTGTTGTGTAGTTTAATGTGTCGTGTAGTTTAATGTGTTGTGTAGACATAAACAGTTGATCATACGATGCAGCAGTTGTATATACTTCATAGTCTAGTCTGTGTATTGTCTTTTACAAGCCTTTTTTTGCATTCATCTTTCCAGTTTATTTTTATAATGAAGTCGGTGGTGTAATGGATGGTGGTCCCGTTTTTCAATATGGACACACACTATAATACAGGCATTGTTCTGTATATATTTACATTGATGTAAGGTATTGCATCCCTACCAGCGGCAAACAATATCGCATTCTGAACAACTGAATAGATTCCTTTTCTATTGCGAAGCCTGTCTGTTTATTGAATGACTCCGTTAAAAGAAGTAGCCTTGTTTACTTCCCCCAGTGTCATAAGCTGCGCCTCAAAGGGCACACTATTCCCTATGTAGTGCAAACTCTACGGGGCTCTGGTCAAAAGTAGTGGACAGTACAGGGAACAGGGTGCCATTTGAGACTCAGTCACACTGAATGGTGAGAAGGCTGAAGGGGAGGAGGGAGAATAGGATTTTTTATCTTCTATTTAGTGGTGCGTATTGAATGAATTGAATGGATGTTACCTGTAGTGCCTGGGAGGCTTCGAGCGAGGTGGAGAGGGAGAGCACACGGAGAGAGCAGAGCTGTGATTGTTTACCTGTCAGTGTGACTGATCAGACGGTGGTATGCATGGCTGCTCTATCCTCTAGCCCCGGATCGCTCTACTCCAATTCCTAATGAGACTTTCTTAACAAATAACATACTTTGTTTGAAACTTTTGTCATTTGTCATTGTGAATTGCCTTTGAAACACAGCTCCCCTCCGCCTTGCACAACATTTGACTATCTGGCTGTCTGCCTAGACACCATTACATTCTGGTTTTTTTCCAGCCCAGATGAGAAAAAGGGTCCTGTAGGACAAGCGTGTGGTGGGGAATGACAATGCGACATTTGAAACGACCGGTTGTAAACTAAAAGGTTTTAGACCAGGAAAAGCTTCTTGGTGTCACACACACACACACACACACTCGCACACACACACTATCACTGGGGCTAACATTCTGAACAGCAACATGCAGCCCACTCTTAAATCAGTAAGCTTTTATAGTGTCACCATGAGGCCATCTCTTTGTGTTCCAGGCCAATGTAAATACAACAGTCAATGGGTCAATATCTGTGTGATCCTGCTATCTTTTTGTAAAACCTGTGAGCCTAAAAGAATCCTTTAATGACAATTTCCTGGCAGGCTAGGAGCCCTCTCATACCTGTCTTCCACTTAAAGCTGCACTTAACAGAGATTCTGTCCATGCAGCGTTTCAGAAGGGTCAACGGGTTTAAAGCTGAAGAGGAAAGAGGAAATGTTTCTGTTGTTGATGACTCGGATCACAGCAGAGTGCAAAGACAAAGTCTGCCTCCAAAATGGCACCCTGTTCCATATAGTGCTCTACTTTTGAAGGGCCCTTGTTAAATATAGTGCACTATAAAGGGAATAGGGTATCATTTGGGATGCCCCCAAGCCCTGGCTAAACACATATTATCAGGTACCATCGACAAGCACCAAATGAGTCTTTTAGTAGATAGGGCCCATGTTGTGTGTCCTGTCCTTACAGGGTGGTAGTTTCCTGGACTCTCATTGAAGTGCAAGTAGAAATCACACCTTGAGACAATCTACCCAGTGACCTATTTGTATTTGTCACCATTTTTCACTGTTTGATTGTCTATTTTTCTAAATGGGTCTGAGATATAATCCTGCTCGCCTGTTGCTTTTATAAGAGCAATTACAGTGACAGCCTAAATGGTACATTATAATTCATATCTCTGAGAACAATGCGATACAATATCAGACTGATGATACAAGTTCATTTCAACGATATTAAAACCACAACGTTCTCTAGGCCTAGTATCTCATGTAATAATGTTTGTGTCTGTTCGCGGATGCCAAAAGATTTTCTCTACATGCCCAAGCATTACCGACACGCATTTACCTGACAATCATCACGGCAGTCATCCACACGAGAGAGAACGTTTCACAATGAATAGGAATTTGCCATCCAGCAACATCGGTAAGGTTTCTATAATATGTATTCATGGCGGTGTGGAGAGGAGCCAGCATCAATAGCTGGAGAATTGGAAACCCTGGTGATCATGGGTGTTTCCCAAATGGCACCCTATTCCCGTTATAGTGCACTACATTTGAACAAGGCCCCATAGATCTCTGGTCAAAATTAGTGCACTATATAGGGAATAGGGTGCCATTTGGGACAAAGGTAATGTGTGCACTATCCTGCCATTCTTCAAGTCCGTTTGGAGAGGACCATTACTTTAATGCACTTCACAATGGGGAATAAAGAAAAGGTAATTTCACATGTGGTTCATCTCAGAATGGATTCACTCCTCTGTTGAATTATTGATTTTCTCTGAAAGAAAGAGAGATAGAGATGAGCGATGTTTTGTTCTGGGCGGTGCGAAAACTATAGTGTGTCTTCTTAACATGCTGAAGGAGCCCAGTCCACATAGTTATTCTCTATATGTCCTTGAAGACATAGAGCAGAACTTTAAGACGTGTTTGGGACTAGTAAGAGAGAGAAAAAACATATGGTATATGATGTCATCTTACTCTAGGTCCAGGATACGTTTTGCCTTCATTTATGGAAGTAATTGAATGATGAAAACAAACAGCTCATTCCAGCTAAACCACCCATGAAGCAATGAGCTCATAACCAATATGGTTTATTCCAGAAAATGATTCACTATAGCCAGAGGAGGTTTGGATAAAAGGCTGCAGAGAGAAGTAGTTGGTGTTTTGGTGAGATGCCAGAGCTCTGCAACCTACATAGAAGCTAGAGCTCTAGAACATGAGGTCAACATTTAAAATGTTGCAGAATTCATTTTTTATTTAAAACCATACCTTTGTAATATGTCTGTGTAGTTACATCATCATTTTTTATTTAAAACCATACTTTTGTAATATGTCTGTGTAGTTACATCATAATTTTTTGACCCCCTTTTTTTTGTGATATCCAATTGGTAGTTACAGTCTTGTTTCATTGCTGCAACTCCCGTACGGACTTGGGAGCGGTGAAGGTCGAGAGCCATGCGTCCTCTGAAACACGACCCTGCCAAGCTGCACTGCTTCTTGACACACTGCTTGCTTAACCCGGAACCAGCAACGCCATTATGTCAGAGGAAACACCGTACAGCCAAAGTCAGTGTGCAAGCGCCCGGCCCACCACAAGGAGTCGCTAAAGCAAGATGGGACAAGGTCAACCCTCCCCTAACCCAGACGACACTGGGCCAATTGTACGCCGCATCATGGGTCTCCCAGTCGCGGCCGGGGATCAAACCCAGGTTTGTCGTGACGCCGCTGCGATGCAGTGGGGGATGCAGTGGGGGATGCAGTGGGGGATGTAGTGGGGGATGTAGTGGGGGATGCAGTGGTGGATGTAGTGGGGGATGTAGTGGGGGATGCAGTGGGGGATGCAGTGGGGGATGTAGTGGGGGATGCAGTGGGGGATGTAGTGGTGGATGCAGTGGGGGATACAGTGGTGGATGCAGTGGGGGATGCAGTGGGGGATGCAGTGGGGGATGCAGTGGTGGATGTAGTTGGGGATGCAGTGGGGGATGCAGTGGGGGATGCAGTGGGGGATGCAGTGGGGGATGTAGTGGGGGATGCAGTGGGGGATGCAGTGGGGGATGTAGTGGGGGATGCAATGGGGGATGTAGTGCGGGATGTAGTGGGGGATGAGTGCGGGATGTAGTGTGGGATGTAGTGGGGGATGTAGTGGGGGATGCAGTGGGGATGTAGTGGGGGATGCAGTGGGGGATGCAGTGGGGGATGTAGTGGGGGATGCAGTGGGGGATGTAGTGGGGGATGCAGTGGGGGATGTAGTGCGGGATGTAGTGGGGGATGTAGTGGGGGATGCAGTGGGGGATGTAGTGCGGGATGTAGTGGGGGATGTAGTGGGGGATGCAGTGGGGGATGCAGTGGGGGATGTAGTGGGGGATGCAGTGGGGGATGTAGTGGGGGATGTAGTGGGAGATGCAGTGGGGGATGTAGTGGGGGATGCAGTGGGGGATGCGTGAGACCGCCGAGACCTCTACAACATTATTTCTGAAAACATTTCTGAAACTGTCTTCAGTCCTTCAACTTCTCACCTCTGTTTTTTATTTATGGGAAGTTTATTTGAGGTATTTCTCTCAAATTATATTATTTATTGATAGTTAACCAATTGTAAGCTACAAAAAAGTCCTGTACTGAAATAGCAAATAACAATTAATGTAGTAGTTTCCCACCAAAAGTATTGATGCTTGCAATAACCAAAAAACTATTTCAAATTTGGCTAAATAAATGAATTTAAAGTAGAGAACGATATTGACCATATTGTATGATAATATGCAGTAAGAATACAAAACATTAAGAACATAGTCTCACCCACCTAAAATGGCACAGCTCACCTGATGTGATTGTGAAGTGTCCTCTCCAGTTTTTATTGTGTTGTCTCTGAGCGTTTAATTATAATATTGGACAGAATGTTTGACACCTTGTAGAGTCCATGCCTGACAAATTGAGGCTGTTCTAAGGGCAAAGGGGGGGGGGGGGGGGGGCAACTCAATATTAGGAAGGTGTTCCTAATGTTTGGTGTACTCAGTGTATGTTGCTAATAGTGCAACAAACCACATTAATGCAATGTATTGCCCCACTCCAATCACCTCCAATCCTACTCGACAAATAAGAGTCTACATGTAAGTGGCTGGATCCATTATTAATGGGAACAGATTGGTAGGACTCCAGTGCATGTATTGATTTCTGGCTCCAAATTGCCTGTTTATAGTGTTCTCTGAGTGGGGAATGGGTCACTGGGTCTAGCTTCTTGATTGCTGTCCGGTCCGCTGCAGTTTTGCTTACACTCACTCATTCAGCATGTGTTAGTCCCAAATACCACATATTCCCTATATAGGGCACTACTTTTGACCAGAGCCTTATGGGCCCTTGTCAAAGGTAGTGCACTACACTTAGAAAAAAGGGCTCCAAAATGGTTCTTGCTGTCCCCTTTTGCTGAACCCTTTTTGGTTCCAGGTGTAACCCATTTTGGTTCCATGTAGAATCCTCTGTGTAAAGGGTTGTACATGGAACCCAAATGTGTTCCACCTGGAGCCAAAAGAGTTATACCTGAAACCAAAAAGGGCTCTTCAAAGGGTTCTCCTATGGGAACAGCCAAATAAACCCTTTAGGTTCTGTTCTAAGAGTGAATGTAGGGAATATGGTGCCATTTGGGGCACAGGCAGTGTAATGGCTGTTCTGGTGTATTCAGTATTCACTCCCTTCTGGAGAAATACAGTGAATCTGGTACTGAAGCTCTCTGGGGGTGTTTTGTTATTTTTGATGCAGAGGTATTTTCTGGTGGTGAGCTGCAGACAGGCAGGCCTCATGCTTTCTCTACCTCTCTCTCTCTCTCTCTCTCTCTCTACCTCTCTACCTTTCTCTCTCTCTACCTCTCTCTACCTCTCTCTCTCTACCTTTCTCTCTCTACCTCTCTCTCTCTACCTCTACCGTTCTCTCTCTCTACCTCTCTCTACCTCTCTCTCTCTACCTCTCTACCTTTCTCTCTCTCTACCTCTCTCTACCTCGCTCTCTCTACCTCTCTACCTTTCTCTCTCTACCCCTCTCTCTCTCTACCTCTCTCTCTCTCTACCGCTCTACCATTCTCTCTCTCTACCCCTCTACCTCTCTCTCTCTACCTCTACTTTTCTCTCTCTCTACCCCTCTACCTCTCTCTACCTCTCCCTCTCTACCTCTCTACCTTTCTCTCTCTACCCCTCTCTCTCTCTACCCCCCTCTCTCTCTCTCTCTCTCTCTCTACCTCTCTACCTTTCTCTCTCTCTACCCCTCTCTCTCTCTACATCTCTACCTCTCTACCTCTCTCTCTCTCTCTCTCTCTCTCTCTCTCTACCTCTCTACCTCTCTGCATCTCTCTACCTCTCCGTCTCTCTCTACCTCTCTCTACCTCTCTCTCTCTCTACCTCTCTATCTCTCTCTACCTCTCTACCTCTCTGTCTCTCTCTACCTCTCTCTCTCTCTCTCTCTCTCTCTCTCTCTCTCTCTCTCTCTCTGTCTCTCTCCCTCTCTCTCTCTCTGTCTGTCTCTCTCCCTCTCTCTCTCTCTTTCTATCTGTCTCTCTGTCTCTCTCTGTCCCTCTCTCTCTCTCTCTCTCTCTCTCTCTCTCTCTCTCTCTCTCTCTGTCCCTCTCTCTCTCTGTCTCTCTCTCTTTCTCTCTCTGTCTCGTTCCCAGGCTGTGGGGACGGAGAGCTAATGTCACAGCAGCACTCAAACTCCCAGCTGTCCCTCTCTTTCTCTCTCTTCTCCAACACTGCACAGTCTGATCATTAACAGCTTTCTTTCTCTTCGTTATCGCTCGCTAAAGTTGATTTAGCAATTGTGAGACTATTGTTTGAATCTCGTGGCAGAGCTGAGATATTTACTTCAAGCAGAACCAATTCTGTGTGTGTGTTTACGTGCATGTTTGTGTGCATGTCTCCATTCGTGTACGTGCCTATACATGCTTCCTCGGTTCATTCCCTCTTCACAGACATCCAGATGACATTATGGAAAGGTGCACTGTGACTGGGCTCTTAATTCCCTGTGCCTCTGTTACTGCTCAGGCGAAAAGCATTAGGATATGCATGATTAGATAAAACACAGGCTAAACAGAGGGACGCGGTCCAGTATTAACCACTGGCTGTTCTGCTGATGGGACTGTGTCTGTGTCTCAAATGGCACCCTATTCCCTATATAGTGCACTAATTTCAACCAGGGCCCATAGGATAGTGGACTATTTGGGATGCACTGTGTGTGTGCTGACTGTGGTGCTGTAAAGATCTATCTGCTATCACACACAATCCCTAGAGTACCACTACAGGCTGCAGCTGTGTGTGTGTGTGTGTGTGTGTGTGTGTGTGTGTGTGTGTGTGTGTGTGTGTGTGTGTGTGTGTGTGTGTGTGTGTGTGTGTGTGTGTGTGTGTGTGTGTGTGTGTGCAGAGTGAAGTAGCCTGCGACAGGTGTGTGTCAGTGAGAGACTCCATCACTGTGAGTACAGTAGCAACACATCCTTCCCACTGCAGAATGATACTTCATTAGACTGGGGGAGCGGAGCTACCATCGTCCTGGATAATGTCCTAGGATGCGTCTGCAGGGAGGACTAAACACAATGTTTCCTTGCCTCATTTGGTTTTATAGCTGGGTTCCGGCTTTAGTCCATGGCACCTCATCTGCCATACAACTCTCCTTCCGTGGCCTCCAATTGCTCTTAAATACAAGTAAAACTAAATGCATGCTCTTCAACCGATCGCTGCCTGCACCTGCCCGCCCGTCCAACATCACTACACTGGACGGTTCTGACTTAGAATATGTGGACAACTACAAATACCTAGGTGTCTGGTTAGACTGTAAACTCTCCTTCCAGACTCACATCAAACATCTCCAATCCAAAGTTACATTGCAAACAAAGCATCCTTCACTCATGCTGCCAAACATACCCTTGTAAAACTGACCATCCTACCGATCCTTGACTTCGGCGATGTAATTTACATTAAAACAATTGGATACCACGAAAAGGGGTAAAAAAATATATATATATATAAAAAATTGGATGCAGTCTATCACAGTGCCATCAATTTTACTACCCACCACTGCGACCTGTACACTCTCATTGGCTGGCCCTCGCTTCATACTCGTCGCCAAACCCACTGGCTCCAGGTCATCTACAAGACCCTGCTAGGTAAAGTCCCCCCTTATCTCAGCTCGCTGGTCACCATAGCATCACCCACCTGTAGCACGCACTCCAGCAGGTATATCTCTCTGGTCACCCCCAAAACCAATTATTCCTTTGGCCGCCTCTCCTTCCAGTTCTCTGCTGCCAATGACTGGAACGAACTACAAAAATCTCTGAAACTGGAAACACTTATCTCCCTCACTAGCTTTCAGCACCAGCTGTCAGAGCAGCTCACAGATTACTGCACCTGTACATAGCCCACCTATAATTTAGCCCAAACAACTACCTCTCCCCCTACTGTATTTATTTATTTTGTTCCTTTGCACCCCATTATTTCTATCTCTACTTTGCACATTCTTCCACTGTAAATCAACCATTCCAGTGTTTTACTTGTTATATTGTATTTACTTCGCCACCATGGCCTTTTTTTGCCTTTACCTCCCTTATCTCACCTCATTTGCTCACATCGTATATAGAATTATTTTTCTACTGTATTACTGACTGTATGTTTGTTTTACTCCATGTGTAACTCTGTGTCGTTGTATGTGTCGAACTGCTTTGCTTTATCTTGGCCAGGTCGCAATTGTAAATGAGAACTTGTTCTCAACCTGCCTACCTGGTTAAATAAAGGTGAAATAAATAAATAAAGAACAGGCCTCTAACAACTTCTCTAGATGCACTGCATGCCAATGGACCAGTCTGCCTGTCTGCTGGCTCCAGTAGAAGAGACATTATGCTACATGTATTTAGCAGATGTTTTTATCCAAAGTAATACGGTACGGTAGGGGAAGGGAAACCTGTTCCTGGAGTGCCGCAAGCACTTCAGGATTTTGTTCCAACTAATTACCACACTGAGCTGCTTAGCTAATTGATCAGTTCAGTGATTGGCTAAATTCAACACAGGTCAGTTAAGTAAAAAATGTGAAGTGTCTTGGGCACTCCAGGGTTGTCTACCCCTGAGTAGACTGTTAGAACAATAATGTAAATGTGTCTGTGAGGCCTACAAGAATTGAACCCACTACCTTGGCATTGCTAGTGCCATGCTCTTACCAACTGAGCCACACAGAACCTTGAAATGATGCAGCCTGGGCTACTGTACTGTCTGTTTATAGTACACCTGCTTGGGTTCAGGGTTAAAGGTCATTGACTGGGCATCCTCTGGAACAACAAGTGCACAACTCTGCCCATACCAACCCTAAATGGTCCTCCGGCAGCAGTGTATGTTTTAGGCAGGGAGGCATGTGGGCAGCTTTTATGTTGATTCATTCCGTTTTGTCGTTGTTGATGTGTTAGAGATCCAACTAATCTCTCGACTTTTCCATCCATCTCATTATATATTCTGATGAAGAGATGATTATTTCTGGTGCCACTGTACTGTGTAATATGTTGGTGTGTAGCTAGCAGTTCAAATGTAGAGAGTGAGTTCAATTGTATTCTAGTACATGGAATTGACCCCAAATCATCTGAAAGCCATTTTAACAGACATAACATGTGGTACTATGCCTGGTGCCTTTTGCACCAACAGAACAGCATAACTATCAATTCTGATACTGCTACACTACAGACATGAACTGAACCCAGTGAGATTCTCCCCAGAAATACAGGATCAATTAGTGGCCTTTTACTGATAAGATGAATCGCAATTTAAGCTCAAATTGAATATAAATGAAATCATCATTAACTGATGATCATCCGATGAAGTATTTATTACTTTGGAGACAGCGGCCCACGTTCCCTCAACATTTATGGGCAGCATTCAAATCCCTTACAAGGATCTGAACACATAATAACATGTTGTTCAACTTTTTCCTTATGGCCTATTTTTTACCTTCAATATTCACACAGTTTTTTTCTCTCCCTTACATTGAAGAGGCCCGTTGTTGAATAATGTATGTAGGAGGTCAAATGTTCTTCTCCCTCCTCTCTCTTTATCTCTCTCACCGCTCTCTTTCTATCTCTCTATTTAAAAAAAAGAAGAAATTCAGCGTAGTCACAGGGTCATGTACTGTATGAATGTGATGGAGAGAACATACACAGCTGTCAGTCATGTAAGTGTGGGGCTGAAGGAGAGAAAGAGCCGAGCACAGAGCAGATTTTACATTTAGAATGTCATGGCCCAGGGGTCAGGCCATTGTGACCATGGAAAATAAATAGCGAAGTAATTGGTGCGAACTCAACATCCTCTCAACCTCGATCCCCCACCGTGTCCCTCAGATTGAAAGCCTAAGTCACCTCTGCCCCCCTCGGACTCTCTCTCTTTCTGTCTTCTCTCGCTCTCTTTCTCTCTTCCTCGGTTCCCACTGGAGCATGTATATGGGGTGCTGGTTCACCGTCTGTGGGGTTGTGGGGCATTGGGGGCTTCTATACAAAATGGACGAGGAGGGAGGCTTTGTTCTAACTTTTTACGTTCGTTAAGATGAGGTAAAGTTTGTGGTTTTAATGATGAACTATTGGGCCAATCAAGGTATTTAAAAAAAAAAGAAGTCTCTATTCCTCTAAATATCTTTCTGTCTTTACTCTTGCTAGCTCTATCTTATTTTCCTCTAAAATTGTGTTTTAAAGGGCAACCTTGTCCTCCTGAATTCTGGCCCCTCCCATCCCCGGTCACATCACCTTCCTTCTCCCTCTTATGTACTACCCAATAGAGACCTTCCTAGATGGCCATTTTGAAGGTCTTGTTCTTGTGACATTGTGCCAGTAGCAGAATATTGATTCAACATTCCGGTGGACTGCAGATGATTTTATTTGAGAACAAATATAGGAGTAGAGGTAGCTGGCAGACAGACAGACAGACAGACAGTGGTATCTAACTATCATGTCCCTTAGAGACTGGGCTGTGTTCTTGTTTCTTTAAGCCTGGGTTCATGCAGGGGGAAACTCGGTTCCCTAGTGGACTGTCAAACAGAAGGCACCTCCATTGGTCTAGGCAGGGAGCTCAGTGGTTATGTGTGTTCAGCCAATAACCGAAAGGTTGCTTGTTCAAATCCCTGAGCTGACCAAGTGAAAATGATGTTGATGTGCCCTTGTGCAAGGCATGTAACCCTAATTGTTTCACTGGATAAGAGTGTCTGTTAAAATGTACAAAACATTAGGAACACCTGCTCTGTCCATGACATAGACTGACCAGGTGAAGCCATGATCCCTTATTGAGGTTACTTGTTAAATCCAAGTCAATCAGTGTACATGAAGGGAGACATGGGTTGTGTGTGTGCCATTCAGAGGGTGACTGGGCAAGACAAAATACTGAAGTGCCTTTCAACAGGGTATTGTGCCAGGCGCACCGGTTTGTGTCAAGAACTGCCACGGTGCTGGGGTTTTCACACTCAACAGTTTCCCGTGTGCATCAAGAATGGTCCACCACCCAAAGGACTTCCAGCCAACCTGACACAACTGTTGGAAGCATTGTAGTTAACATGGGCCAGTATCCCTGTGGAACGCTTTCGAACCTTGTAGAGGCCATGCCCAGATGAATTGAGACTGTATTACAACTTAATATTAGGAAAGTGTTCTTAATTTTTTGTACAGTGTATTTCTCATTCCCCTCTGAGTGGTGAGAGTGAGAGAGAGTGAGAGAGACAAAGAGAGTGAGAGAGAGAGAGAGAGAGAGAGAGAGGGAGTGAGGGAGAAAGAGAGTGAGGAAAAGAGAGCTGTATTATCATCATTGCTGTGTCTAAGCAGTGTGTAATTCTATCCCGATATGTGATACCTAGTCTAATTGCTATTCCTCCATAGTGATCCCACTCACTGTGTTTTATACGAGGAATTCTACATTACTTCATGAGATTTGTCATAGCTCTAGTGCTTAGTATAGTTCTAACGGACAGTATTGTTTGCCTCTTGGTTAGTATGTAGTCACAAAGAGAAACAATATTAGTTAAACTAGTATTGACAGCCGTTATGGATGAGGCCAATTTACAGGGAAACTGCCATTTGAGTCTACAGAGTGGAACATGGCCGCCATTACATCATCACAGTACAGCACGGAGCGACGAGGACAGCTCAACGCTCGCTTAGTGTCAGAGTTACAGCGGTGAAATAAGCACTCCGTTTAGGAGAAACGTTGAGGCCAGGAGGAGATTTTGGGGCAGGAGAAAAGGGATGGATGGAGGGAGGGAAAAAGGAGAGAAAGATGGGGGTAACTACACTATAGTCGTCTATGCCTCACTTCTAGGGTTGAAGGGCGGGAACCCAGTTATCGAGATCTTGCCGGGATTACAGCCCAAAACCACTCCCTTTTCCTGGGATAAATAACCGCGAGAAAAACCAGTAAAATATAATACATTATTTCTATGAACAGCATGGCATGAAATGGAACTGTTAAATTAGAAGTAATATCTAAATCTGTCTTCTTTACAGCCTCTGCATGATGAATCAACGCTCAGGGTGGGGACAGACAGCCAATCTCAGTGTGGAATGCAGGTCACAATGCATGTAGACCTACAGTATCACCTCATCTTTCTTGTGACAGGACGGCCTACATTTGCTGCAGCATAGCCTATGCTTCAGTAATATTGTCTCGACTGCTCCCGCTCTCCCTCTCTGGTGCTCGAGGGCGCCCATTTGATACGTACACCTGTCCCATTTGTTACGTACATCTGTCCCATTTGTTACTCACACCTGTCCCGTTTGTTACGTTCACCTGTCCCATTTGTTACGTGCACCAGTCCCATTTGTTACGTTCACCTGTCCCATTTGTTACACTCACCTGTCCCATTTGTTACGTTTACCTGTCCCATTTGTTACGCGCACCTGCGCCTCATTGGACCCACCTGAACTCCATCATTATTTGATTGGCTCCCCTTTATCTGTCTGTATCCTCTGTTCCATCCCTTTCAGCGTTGATGTTGTTGCTTTGTCTCCTGTCCAGACGCTGTTCCTGTCCTGTTTCATGTCCGTAGTTGATTAAATGTTCTCCCTGTACCTGCTTCATTTCTCCAGCGTCAATCCTCACAAATATAAAGACCGAATGCGCCTCTAATTTACCCATCTCCCTCTGGCTTTCGGGGGTCACCCTATTTTTGAATTGTAAAAATTAGAGTTTTAAAGAGTTTTAAAGCCCATCACTCAAATATCATTGCTTTAAATCAGTGCATGCGCGAGCACTCTCGCAGTCTTTCTCTCTCTCTATCAACTCCATTCAAATTGCATCCAAAATAGATAATCCTGTTCTAGATAGATATATTGCTCTATATATCGATGTCCAAGCCACTTTACGGTAATAAATTCCATGCAGTATTAGCCTTATATTTAGCTAATTAATTATGGGTTTTGCATAATAATCTTATAATTTATAGCTTTTGTCACACAAACACCTGTGCTTCACTGACCTCTCCTTAAAAAACGCTCCTTGCCTTTTGGAAAAGCTAAACTAGAATAGCTTACTGGACATCATTTTTTAACATTTCTTATGCCAATAGACTGTTTGAAGATGGATGCAAGCACTTTTTTGCTGAATGTTAAATAAAGCAGCCAATAATAGAACTCACGGGTAGTTTGAAAGACGTGAGAACATGCGATGGCGGTAGGCTATAGCAGTTATTTATTCAGACCCATAACCATTCAATCTTCGTGAAAGCCTTCTGCATCTAATTCTAAATAAAGTATAATACAATACGGTACAGTTATACAGTTCACAAGATTAGCCTACTGCAGCTACCCAAGAGAGTATATAGCTAGCTACATCTATGGGCTTTATGTTTTTCTGTTGTGCGTAATGTGCAGTAGCCTATATCATATATGTATTGGATAAACGCAAAATCATTTTGAGATTTTTTGGGCTTGGGCTCATTAAATGTTGTTAATGTAGGGCTCATAAAACACATTTAATATATGGCTCGTCAGGCTCAGGTAGCGTCAGGGTAGAATGTTCATGCTGATCAAAGTTCCAACCAAATCCAGACATATTTATATGCTTTATAATGCTTTTGAATGACACTGCCGGGTTACCTGGGAGAAAAGTGATTTATTCTTGGGATGAAACATTTGTAAAATACCGGAAAATATTCAATCCTACTCACTACCCCCTACATCTAGCGGACCCTAATAAGTGCACAATTTTGAGGGAATAGGATTCCATTTGGGATGCGGCCTGTAACTGCACCCTAACACAGAGACACTGACATACACATCCCCCTGCTCTCTGAAAACAGGCCTGATTCCCCAAGGGCAGGCATAGCTCTGCATAATGCATCTACTGCCAGGAACCGAGATACACATGTACACATGTACACACAGAGAGAGAGAGGGGGGGGGGGGGGGGAGAGACGTAGTTAGAGAACCCAGGCAGAATACTGTATGTTTTGTCGGCATATATTTGTGATAGCCTGGTGTGTGTGTGTGTGTGCATGTGTTAGCCTGCAGCGGTGGTGCTCTGACGAGTTCAGTGGAATATTTAATTACATCTCTGTCTCATCATTATCCCTCTAATGTTTGTTGCCATGGAGCTTTAATATGATGGTGTGTCATCCCAGACAGTTAATTGTGTTCCGTTTGATACCCCCTCCTCTGAGATAGGAGACACAGACTGCATCCTAAATGACATTATTTTCCCTATTTAGTGCACTACTTTAGTAGTGGGATAGGGAGCCTTTTGGGAGGCAGAGAGACTTGTTGTTTCTAAATGGTCAAGCCTAGGGTTTGGGTTAATTCCAGGGTTTGGGTTAATTCCACATTTAGTCAGGCATGATAGAGAAGCATATTTAAGATGTAGATTCTTATCTATGCATAGTTACTTCACCCCTACCTATATGTACAAATGACCTCTAACCTGTACCCCTGCACACTGACTCGGTACTGGTAGCCCCTGTATATAGCCTCCTTATTGTTATTTTATTGTGTTACTTTTATTATTTTTATATTTTACTTTTGTTTATTTGGTAAATATTTTCTTAACTCCTCTTGAACTGCATTGTTGGTTAAGGGCTTGTAAGTAAGTATTTCACAGTAAGGTCTACACTTCTTGTATTCAGCGCATGTGACAAATAAAGTTTGATTTGATTTGCTAGTTTCATATCATTATTAATGAGAGAGACTTACAGGCACTGGAAGTGGTATGTCAAGTACAGCAACAACCAAACACATGACAGGAAGGACAATACAGCACTGGACGGTTTTGGTTCGCAGGCTTTTTTGACTTGATTTGGCTGCAGGCAGTTTGGTATCCGTGTTTTTAAAACACACATTGTTACTGCCTGAACATTAACTGGTAGGGAAGTGTGAAAGCCCTAGAACCTGCCCAGAGCTGCCTACTCCTGTGTTATTGTTGTCTTTCTCTGTCTCTCTGTCTGGCCTTGATGGTCCTATCGTATACTTGGTACAGTCAGCAGAGGATCAGCCTCCTCTCTGATTCCTCCTTAGGTTTTGTCCTTCTAGGGAGTAGCAGAACAGAGCAGAGTAGAGCAGAATAGAGCAGAGGAGAGTAGAGTCTTTATTATCCTGAGGAGGAATTCATTTTGAAGCAAAAACATTTTTTTAAACACAATGAACACTTGACATGAATATACACAAAAACCAGTATGTACAGCGATATGTACACAATAATACTACAGCTTGTTGAGGTAGCAGCTGTGATGAAGGAGAGTGTAGACCTGCTCGTTTTAAACTTAGGGAGCTTGTATCTGCGCTCTGGGGAGGGAAGCATCATCAATTAATCAAACAAGGGATGCTGGGAGTTCCTCAGAATAGATTGTGCCTTGAGTATGACTCGTGTCTGATACAGGTTTATACCAATGATCCTGCTACTTTGTTTCACAATGCTACCTAACCCACTCATAGATGCTAAATAGCGCCTATTGACGATAGTATCTTCTGGCTGGAGGAGTTTTGCTAAGAGCCACGGCGCTCGTTCTTAACGTTAGTACCACAAGCGATGCGGTTTGTTTTGGAAATATAAGGAACATATCTTTCATATCAGCGATGTTACAGCGCTTGTTTACAGAAAACAGAGGCATTGCTGTGCTAATCAGCTATCTGCGTCTCCGAACACCTGTGTGTAAACGGAAGACGGACGCACGCCACAAACGTATTGTCACTAAAAAAATACTGTCGGCTGCAACTGTGTTAAACCGGTGAAAACAGTGTACAGTAAGTGTGTATTTTGCATTTGTGAAATTATTTTGATTGATACACTACATGAGCAAAAGTATGTGGACAGCTGCTTGTCGAACATCTCATTCCACAATTATGGGTATTAATATGGAGTTGGTTCCCCATTCGCTGCTATAACAACCTCCACTCTTCTGCTTCTGCTCCACTCTTCTCTTCTGCTGCGGGGACTTGCTTCAATTCAGCCGCAAGAGCATTAGTAAGGTCGGGCACTGATGCTGGGCGATTAGGCCTGGCTCGGGGTCAGTGTTCATCCCAAAGGTGTTTGATGGGGTTGTGGTCAGGGCTCTGTGCAGGCCAGTCAAGTTCTTCCACACCAATCTTGACAAACCATTTCTGTATGGACCTCACTTTGTGCATGGGGCAATGTCATGCGAAACAGGAACCGGCCTTCCCCACAAAGTTGGAAGCACATAATTGTCTAGAATGTCATTGTATGCTGTTAAGTTAAGATTTCCCTTCACTGGAACTAAGGGGCCGAGCCCGAACGATGAAAAACAGCCCCAGACCAGACCATTATTCGTTCTCCACCAAACATTACATTTGGCACTATGCATTCGGGCAGGTATTGTTCTCCTGATATCCACCAAACCCAGATGCGTCTGTCGGACTGCCAGGTGGTGAAGCGTGATTCATCACTCCAGAGTTTCCACTGCTCCAGAATCCGTCTGGCGGCGAGGTTTACACCCCTCCAGCCGATGCTTGGCATTGCGCATGGTAATCTTAGGCTTGTTTGCGGCTGATTGGCCATGGAAACCCATTGTCCCAACAAACAGTTATTGTGCTGACTTTGCTTTCAGAGGCAGTTTGTAACTCGGTATTGAGTGTTGTAACTGAGGACAGACGATATTTACGTGCTACATGCTTCAGCACTCGCGGTCCCGTTCTGTGAGCTTGTGTGGCCTATCACTTTGCGGCTGAGCCGTTGTTGCTCGTAGACATTTTCTCACAATAACAGCAGTTACAGTTGACCGGGGGGCAGCTCTAGCAGGGCAGACATTTGACAAACTGACTTGTTGGAAAGGTGGCATCCTATGACGGTGCCACATTGAAAGTCGCTGAGCTCTTCATAAGGCCATTCTGATGCCAATGTTTGTCTATGGAGATCGCATGGCTGTGTGCTCAATTTGGCTGAAATAGCAGAATCTACTAATTTGAAGGGTAGTCCTCATACTTTTGTATTTATAGTGTATGAAAGTCGACGGCTTTATGTTTCTAGAACCATACTGCAATTGATTATCTGCGCTCTGAGGGATTTTTTTCCCATTGTGCTCATGTTTGCATTTTGGTGTCAATTTGATTGATGTACATTAGTTATCCTCTCTCTTTCTCTCTCTCTCCCAGGCATGCCCAATTTCATCAAATCTCCAGATGACCAGACAGGTATTTCGGGAGGAGTGGCATCCTTCGTTTGCCAGGCGGTGGGCGATCCCAAGCCACGCATCACCTGGATGAAGAAGGGCAAGAAAGTCAGTTCTCAGCGCTTTGAGGTACATGGTCTACTTTACTATTGTATTTCATTGTTTTATTTGACAATAACGATATTGCACCAGATTTTAGCTACATAGCTACATAATTCTCAACCATAAATGAGAATGGATGAGCATTCCGGTGCAGAAATGGTAAGAAACATTGTAGGAAGCCCATGCAGACATAGTAGTCCTTTCCAAATGACATGAATAGATTCATTCTTATTCTGTGGGCGTGCCCACATCCTTGTTTCAAAGCACCACTCAACCACATAGTCTGTTTGTCTGTGTCAGTTCAGTGACCACCTCCTCTCGCTCTGTCTGCCTTTTCTTCCAGCATCTGAAGCAATGCCGATGTATGCCACCCTGCTCAGACAAGAAAGACAGACAGAGACATGGATAGACAGACAGGCCAGGTAGGCAGGCATACAGACAGACAGGCAGGCAGACATACACTGAAAGCAGTAGCAGCAGGGAGGCCCATTAGCTGCCAGCTAGTAGAAATGGTTTCAAGTGAAGCGGTCTCAACATGGGTCCTTCCACAGATGCAGACACTCAGCTCACACTGACGTGATTAATAGGAAATATCTTTAATCTGTCTGCACGGCACTCCTCAAACTGAGCCCTGCTCTGTGTGCAGTCGGTGTGGAGGTGTGGGAGAGCAGTGGGCCCAGGGGGAGAGAGGAGAGGACTTCACTTCAGACCTGGGTTAAAATGATGGTTGCAAAGGGTCGGAAACTTTCCAGTAAAATTTCCGGAATTTTTCCATGGGAAGATAAGCCCTGGATTTGGGGAATTTTGCATGAATTCATCAAAAAAGTTAGCTTATAACAGTTAACCTTTTTTTTTGTGGTGTACACATAAGGCAATTCCAGGTCTTGTGGCATATTTTGGTTAAACTCTCCCCAATTCAATGGAATTGCAACCATCTGCATGCACAGTGCATTCTATCATCACATGTTCAGCTGATTCTCAAGCTCACTAATGCACACTAATGAGATGCTACTGAGCCCACACTACTACACTGTCTGAGCTAAGGACTACATGCTTTCTGGTAAGTTTTGATTAAAATACTGGGTGGGGTGAATATATTTTACATGACATACATGATTTTTTGTTAACTAGTAAGTAGTAGCTTACAGGAAAGTGTGTTTAAATCATTTCTAACTTGTTAACCATTTTTGATCGTTAGTTTTTGCTACCATGTGAGTTTTAGCTCGCTTGAGCCTGCTAATGGAAGAGTGTTAATTCACCTGTTTCCATACATGTTTCATTTTAAAACATTTATCTTACGAAGAAGTTGTTTAATCTAACTGCTTAACTATTTATCTGTACATGGAATTGTATTTGTTTTTTTTTACTCATTTTTTCTAATCTTTACAGGAAAATGCCACGGGCACTATCTGATGTGTGGAGACATTTCTCTGCAGCTAATGTAGAAGGAAAAGCTGTGTACATTTGCAAATACTGTGCCAAATCATATGTGAAGAATGCAACAAAGATGCAGAATCATCTGGCCAAGTGCATAAAGTTCCCTCAGTGCTCACAACAAGCAACCTGTGAAAAAAGTCCCTCTACTTCCATTCAAGGTGAAAATGATAAATTAGACACCTTATCGATAGCAACAGCTCATGGTCCTCCTGAAATCAGAGGTGTTTTTGACTCAATGGAGGAACATAGTCAGAGAAATGCTGATGAATGTCTTGCTTGAGCTGTGTATGCAACTGGTTCACCTCTGATGCTCATAGGCAATGTGTATTGGAAGAGATTTATGAATGTTCTTCGTCCAGCATACATCCCTCCAACCAGACAGGCTTTATCTACTCATTTGCTGGATGCAGAGTTCAACAGAGTTCAAGTGAAGGTCAAGCAAATCATAGAGAAAGCAGACTGTATTGCAATCATCTCTGATGGGTGGTCTAATGTTCATGGGCAAGAAATAATTAACTACATCATCTCCACCCCTCAACCAGTATTCTACAAGAGCACAGACACAAGGGACAACAGACACACCGGTCTCTACATTGCAGATGAGCTGAAGGCAGTCATCAATGACCTTGGACCACAGAAGGCATTTGCACTGGTGACAGACAATGCTGCGAACATGAAGGCTGCTTGGTCTAAAGAGGAGGAGTCCTACCCTCACATCATACCCATTGGCTGTGCTGCTCATGCATTGAATCTGCTCCCCAAGGAAATCATGTCACTGAAAACAATGGATACATTCTACAAGAGAGCAACAAGCTGACCAATACAAGGGTTGAAACATTTCATTGGTGGCCATCTTGGCAAATTTGAGGCTTTTTGAGCCTGACAACAAGCCATCCTCAACAAGGTTGGAAAGTGACAGTGAAGATGAGGCCTCAGAGTCTGATGTCCAAGAGGTGGACATTGAGGAGGTCCAGGGAGAAGACATGGAAGCCTGAGAGGAAGACAACCAAAGCTTTAGTTTCTAGACTATCATTTTACAGATGTATGTTGAAAACGTTTTTGGGAGATGCAATGTATCATTGGGGATCATTTAATATTCCCTTTCTTTTTAATCATCCCATGTGAAGAGTCAACTCATTTAATTAAAGTTCAATTTGTAAATCAATTGTTGTTGTTTTTTTTATTGGAAGGATTTAATCATTTGTAATTATGTCTACGTATGACAAGGTAAAATGTGTATGTTTCTGTCTCCATATTATATGGTAAATATATCCAATACAAAAAACATCTACATTTAAATGGTTTTAATATTCATTTGCATATATTTCCGTTAATTCCCATATATTCCCGTTAATTCCCTAACGCTAGGCAGGCTCAAGTGAACGCTCAAAGTAATTGAAATATTTCAGATACTATTTGAACCTAGGTGTGCTCCACTGAATGTTCAGGAATGTTCTCTTTTGGTCTGCCGCTTTCCACTGCAGCATAAGGAATTTTTGGAGACCCTCTCCCCTGACCTCTGACCTTTGATTCTTTAACCCTTAAAGGCTGGCTTCCTGAAAGGCCTTGCTGAAATGCCTGCTGTTCACTCATTTCATTTAATAAACTTCTCTCTAATTGGGTGATTGTATCAGATCAGACGTACTTACTCCCCTTCACTCCCTGTGGAGCGTAGGACCACAGCAAGGTCATGCAATGCCGGGCGGTCCTTTGCAGTTGAGATTAGATAAGATGTAGTCTCTATTTGAGATGGTTTATTAATAGTACTGATGGAGTTTGAGTTTAGTCAGGTTTGCGTCTTCTGATCTGCTAAGGCAGACTCTTGTTATAAACCCAGTTCCTCCTAGCTAAATAGAAAGTAGCAGATATCTTAGCCCTGTATTAGTCCCCCTGCCAATGATCAAACCAGGAGTATTCACTGGGCTCAATGGGCTGGTACTCACCAGGGCTCTGATGTTGCTGTACGTATTGATGAAATAGCGATCAAAGGGATGCCTTGTTAAGATGACTGTTTAAATCCGTTTTGAATATTAGTTACATGGCGACCATGGGTCTCATTGCTTTTTCTCTCCTCTACCCACCCTTGTGTTCAGGTGATAGAGTTTGATGATGGTTCAGGGTCTGTCCTGCGTATCCAGCCCTTGCGGACCCACAGGGACGAGGCAATCTATGAGTGTACTGCCACCAACAGTGTGGGAGAGATCAACACCAGCGCCAAACTCACCGTCCTGGAAGGTAGGATACACTTCGATCTCTCTGTCGTTCCCTCTCAATCATCTTCTTTGTCTTTCTATCTTCCACTCACATACACAATCTACACACACACACACACACACACACACACACACACACACACACACACACACACACACACACACACACACACCCTCTATCTTTCTTCCTCTCTTGTTCTCTTCATCTATTCCCACCACAATGGGTTTCTCTGTCTTGGTCAGCATTGCTTAATACAGTATGTCCATGCAGATTCCAGCCATGTCTGGATGTGTGCATTACTTATCACAGAGGACCTAACCTAGTTGCATGTCAGAATGGAGAGGGTGTTTTATGCCCGGCTCCTTCAGGTACCCTACTGCTCGGTTGATGAAATAGAAACAAGAAGTCAGTTTGTGATTTGCCGGTAGTTGTTAGATGTTCTGATTACACCGGGCCAACAATGTGTCTTGACATTTTATTTGATTACGCATTCTGACCATGAATTTACAATCTATCTGCAGAAATTGATTTTTAAAGCTACTGTAGGTGGTTCTATGTGAAATGTGTTTTTTATCTCCTGCCAGTGGGAAGATTAAAGATGATGTCCAACAGCAATTATTTAATCCACACTCAAATTGATAGAGAAATATCTGCACAAAAGTATATCCTGCTGCCAGGGTTTTTGCAAATCACCTAGGAGCACATTATCTGGACTAGAAGACGATATATTGTAGATACCATCAGGCTGGCTGGCTTTCTTCTTGGCTCGCTCAGCAAACATATCTGGGGGGCTGTCACGCAAAACACCCAAGCCTTATTTTTCAAGGCTTCAGGTTGCATCCCTAATGGCGCCCTATTTCCTATGTAGTGCACAACTTTTGACCAGGGCCCTATGGGGTAATAGGGTGCCCTTTGGGACACATACTCAGAACTACCAAAGGCCTTGTTAGGAGTGTGGCTGGTTGCTGAGGTAATTGGTGTTAACAGGGATCGGTATCTGCTGATCTAGGATCAGATTAATGGTGGGATTAACATCAGTCTGATGTAGATATATGCAGATAGCTTGCGGACAGAGAGATAGAGAGATGGAGTCAGGCAGGGGGCTTTGTAGCATGTAATAGACTGGTCTCTGATCAGCCTTACCTGCGTCTCAAATGGCACCCAATCCCCTACATAGTGCACTACTTTTAGGGCTCTGATCAAAAGTAGTGCACTATGTAGGGACTAGGGTGCCATTTGGAACGCATCCCTAATCTGTCTGTGTTGGACCTTAGTCCTGCTCCAGCCAATATGATTGACAGACGTGCTCTCTGAGTACAGAGTGAAGACAACCTCCTGGTGTATGGAGTGTGATGTGTTCAGGAGAAGGACGATGGCTGATGGCTGACTGTAGGCTGACTCATAGATCGTAAGACAGAAGAATCGTGCTCGTGTCACGTTGCTCCCACACACCTTACTGTACGCCAACATGTGGAAGATTGGGATCAGAGGGATGTGAATAAGAAAGCAGTGTTGTTTTAGACAGAACTCCTGTTTGTTCCCTGAGGTTGAGCTCAGGCAGGGAGGGGATGAGAGAGAAGAGAGGAGGAGAGCTGTGAGAGTAAAGGAGGAGTGGAGAAGAGGAGAGAGTAAAGGAGGACTGGAAGAAAGAAGAGAGCGGTGAGAGTAGAGGATGACTGGAGGAGGGAAGGAGAGAGCTGTGAAAGTAGAGGAGTGAATGAGAGAGCTGTGAAAGTAGAGGAGTGAAGGAGAGAGCTATGAAAGTAGAGGAGTGAAGGAGAGAGCTGTGAAAGTACTGGAGTGAAGGAGAGAGCTGTGAAAGTACTGGAGTGAAGGAGAGAGCTGTGAAAGTACTGGAGTGAAGGAGAGAGCTGTGAAAGTAGAGGAGGAGTGAAGGAGAGAGCTGTGAAAGTAGAGGAGTGAAGGAGAGAGCTGTGAAAGTAGAGGAGTGAATGAGAGAGCTGTGAAAGTAGAGGACTGAAGGAGAGAGCTGTGAAAGTATTAGAGTGAAGGTGAGAGCTGTGAAAGTACTGGAGTCAAGGAGAGAGCTGTGAAAGTAGAGGAGGAGTGAAGGAGAGAGCTGTGAAAGTAGAGGAGTGAAGGAGAGAGCTGTGAAAGTAGAGGAGTGAATGAGAGAGCTGTGAAAGTAGAGGAGTGAAGGAGAGAGCTGTGTAAGTACTGGAGTGAAGGAGAGAGCTGTGAAAGTACTGGAGTGAAGGAGAGAGCTGTGAAAGTAGAGGAGTGAAGGAGAGAGCTGTGAAAGTAGAGGAGTGAATGAGAGAGCTGTGAAAGTAGAGGAGTGAAGGAGGGAGCTGTGAAAGTAGAGGAGGAGTGAAGGAGAGAGTAGAAGAGGAGTGAAGGAGAGAGTAGAAGAGGAGTGAAGGAGAGAGTAGACGAGGAGTGAAGGAGAGAGTGGTGAGCGTAGAAGATGGTGGATCTCGTCTAGTCCTGGGGCTTCAACACGTCATAACAGATATGGTGTGTATGTGCAGAGCAGAGCAGCAGAAGGTAAAGCCTTCACATTTTCCTCAGCCTACCTCCACACACACACACACACACACACACACACACACACACACACACACACACACACACACACACACACACACACACACACACACACAGGCCTTAGTCAGGAAGTCCACACTTGGAAAGACTAAGGTATGATGAGGAGGGTGAAACAGACTGAGAGAAATACACTCATTTGTGGGTTTATGTCTGGCTATCCTCAAACTCCTCCACTCCTATATCTTTTGAAATGGACATACTGATCAATATCGCTTACTCATGGAGATGTCCATGTGCCTGCATAACACTCCTTACCACTAAATCATGCTGTTTGTGTGTCAGGTGGTTGATGGTGTTGCTGACTTTGGTGCTGTGTCCTTAATCTCTCCTTAATCTCCTTCCCATATTCAAATGTTGGTGTTCATTTGACATCTGGCACTCCAGGCAGACTCAAGTAAACACTTGCAGTATTGCAAGTGATTAAAAGATCCAGTCTTTCTGAGAGGTTCAGGGTTGTTGTTGTGATCAGGTGTGAACACCAGATTATTACCTGACTCAATGGGCCAGATTGATCTCCCTCCCTCTCTAACATAGCCTCCACCTCTGTGACCCATGTCAGATTACGCCGAGCGAGGAGTAATCACATCACTATGGCAGTCCAACGCGTGTCACTGCCACCATCACGCTGTCGTGGAGATGAGACAGGGGCCCCACACAGTCTAGTTCCATTGGTCTGTGGACAGGCCTGTCTTTATCACTCGGTGCAGAAATATCGTGGTGCAGAAATATCGTGGTACAGAGCGGCTGGAATAAGGAAGTTACTGACTGCTTATGGCTAGCTGTGATCATAGCTTTGCTGGTCAG
The DNA here is from genome assembly GCF_034236695.1 of Oncorhynchus nerka. NCBI lineage: Eukaryota > Metazoa > Chordata > Actinopteri > Salmoniformes > Salmonidae > Oncorhynchus > Oncorhynchus nerka. Next base: position 75,585,104 of record NC_088419.1, read on the forward strand.
GGTCCCAAATGGCACCCTATTGCATGGGCGCTCTGGTCAAAAGAAGTGCACTATAAAGGGAATGTGGTTCTATTTGGGACACTGCCCTGGTGTCTGCTGCTAACTGGTGTTCCTGTACCATCAACACAGCCCACTAAGTGGATTTAGTTTTGTGCCAAGAGGCTTCCTTTACTCTGGGCAGTAGAGAATGAATCTGGAGGGTCACAATCACAACAATGATGCCTGTCTGCTGGTTGAAATAAGCTGCAGTAGAGATACAGTAGTAACTCAATTTTGTATTTTATATCATTGACTATATGAAAAAGACAACACAAGTATTGTATTGTACTGTTTGTAACTCCAGCATCCTTCAAAGCATTGTTCATGCAGTTTTACAAACAAGCTGATCTTGATACTATTAAACCATACTGTTATACAGTACCTTCAGAAATGATTCTTACCCATTGACATATTACACATTTTGTTGTGTTACAGCCTGAATTCAAAATGGATTAAATACTCCATAATAACAAAGTGAAAACATGTTTTTCGAATGTTTGCAAACATATTGAAAATGTAATAGAGAAATACTGTATCTCACACCCCTGGGTCAATACTTTGTGGTAGCACCTTTAGCAGCGATTACAGACTTCAGTCTTTCAGGGTGAGTCTCTAAGAGCTTTCCACACCTGGATTGTTCATCATTTGACCATTATTATTTTCAAAAATCTTCAAGCTCTGTCAAATTGGTTGTTGATCTTTCCTAGACAACTATTCTCAGGTCTTGCCACAGACTCGGCCACTCAGGAACATTCTCTGTCTTATTGGTAAGCAACTCCAGTGTAGATTTGGCCTTGTGTTTTAGGTCCTGCTGAATAGTGACTTCATCTCCCAGTGTCTGGTGGAGAGCAGACTGAACCAGGTTTTCCTCTAGGATTTTGTCTGTGCTTAGCTCCATCTTAGCTCCATTCCTTTTCTTTTTTATCCTGAAAAACTCCCCTGTCCTTAAAGATTACAAGCATACCCAAAACATGATGCAGCCAAATATGGAGAGTGGTACTCAGTAATGTGTTGTGTTGGATTTGCCCCAAACATAACACTTTGTATTCTTGACAAACAGTTAATTGCTTTGCCACATTTTTTGCAATATTACTTTAGTGCCTTGTTGCAAACAGGATGCATGTTTTGGAATATTTGTATTCTGTACAGGCTTCCTTCTTTTCACTTGAGGAGTAACTACAATGTTTTCGATCCATCCTCAGTTTTCTCCTATGACAGCCATTAAACTATTTTCATAACAGTTTTAAAGTCACTATTGGCCCAATGGTGAAATCCCTTTCAAACAACTGAGTTAATATGGACTTCTGTAACTTTGTAGTGACTGGGTGTATTGATACACCATCCAAAGTGTAATTCATAACTTCACCATGATCAAAGAAATATTCAATGTCAGCTTTTTTCCACAAAATACCAATAGGTGCCCTTCTTTGCGGCATTGGAAAACCTCCCTAGTCTTGAATCTGTGTTTGAAATTCCCTGCTCGACTGAGGGACCTTACAGATAATTCTATGTGTGGAGTATAGAGATGAGGTAGTCTTTCAAAAAGCATGTTAGATACTATTACTGCACACAGTCCATACAACATTATCTGACTTGTTCAGCAAATGTTTACCCCTGAACTTATTTAGACTTCAATAACAAAGGGGTTGATTTTTTAAATAAATGGATAAAAATGTGAAAAACATTATTCCACTTTAACGTTACAGGGTATTGTGTGTAAACTATTGACAAAAAAAATCTCAATTTAATCAATTTTAAATTCACAACAAAATATGGAAAAAGTCAAGGGGTGTAACTAACTAACACTCTGCCACTGTAATATCTCATACATTCAAGGGTTTGTTTATTGATCACAATCAAGATCACATTCAATATCATAATCCAACTTGGTCTGCAGTTGTCTGACACGGAACCCAAACCGGCTGCGCGCATACGCTATAGTGCATACATGTATTTTGTCCCCCACACCAAACGCGATCACGACATGCAAGTATCAAAATAAACTCTGAACCAATTATATTCATTTGGTCGAAAAGCATTAAACATTTATGCCAATTCATCTAGTTAGCTTACACTTTCTAGCTTACACTTTCTAGCTAATTTGTCCTATTTAGCTAGCTTGCTGTTGCTGTTGCTAGCTAATTTTCCTGGGACATAAACATTGAGTTGTTATTTTACCTGAAAGGTCCTCTACTCCGACAATTAATCCACATAAAATGGCCAACCGAATCGTTTCTAGTCATCTCTCCTCTTTCCGGGCCTTTTCTTCTCTTGACTTTATATTGGCAACTTTCATAAAATAGGTGCATTACCGCCACGACCTCGTTCCTCTTTCAGTCACCCACGTGGGTATAACCAATGAGGAGATGGCACGTGGGCATCTGATTCTATAAACCAATGAGGAGATGGGAGAGGCAGGATTTGCAGCGCAATCTGCGTCACAAATAGAACTGACTTCTATTTTAGCCCGTGGCAACACAGACAGTGTGGGTGCAATCGTTTAATAATATACATTTCTACATGTATTTTGCTACGCTCGCGATGCGAGTGTAGTCAGCCTGTGAGGCAGACATGGGAATTGTGAAAAAGAGCTGTCAAGAATAGCTCAGGCCAGGCCTGAGTGGTTCCTATAAAATGGTTCCTGGTTCCTGCAGTGAACACTGGGCTGAAGGAGAAGTTAACCGGTTTATAAAGGGCTTCTCTGGGCCTGACTACACTGCTAAGGCCCTGGTACAGAGTTATAACTCAGACCTCCTTTTCTCCCTCTCTACTCCTACTGGTGTTGGAGACTGACTAGGGTGCACAAGGAGGCCGCATTGATTTTATTTTTTAAAGATGGCTGTCTTTCCCCTTTGGTGATATTGCCAGGAAGTATTATTTCAACATTGAACACTGCTTCCTCAAACAGCTTACCCCATGGGACTGGATTTATTTATCAAATGTTTTTCATTAGAAGAAAAAACAGTATTTTTGATAAAGATAGACCTCTAACGGGAATACACAATCTGACATAGAATTTGACATGATTTTTGGGTGTTATTAATGACACATAATAAGTCACTGAATTGGAAACAAGCTCACAATTTACAAGTCCTGCTTTTGAAAAACATTATTTGTAAAAACAGATAAGCTTGGGTGGATTTGATTGGTCCATCACCTATCATGGTACATATACATCCAGTATAGGGTTAAAATCCTCCCCTCTGCTATGATATAGTGGTAATCTCCCACATTTTAGGAGAGGTCATGCATTAAACAAATGAAAAAGGAAGTCTCACACTCATGTTTCCTTGCTGTGGGTTTATTTGACCAACTTAAAGAGTCTTTATCCTTCATACGGCCTTTATTTATTTTCTTCAGAGCTCATACAGGTAACTGCCAAAATAAAGGAAACACTAAGTTAAATCTTCTTAATAGGGCGTTGGGCCACTACGAGCCTGAACAGCTTCAGTGTGCCTTGGCATAGATTATACAAGTGTCTTGAACTCTATCGAAGGGATGTGACACCATTCTTTTACAATATTTCATGTTTTGTGGATGGTGGAAGAAAATTGGTCAAATTGGAGGGCACGCAATTCAAATAAATAATCAGAAAAATTATGGATATTAAACATCTAGTTACAGTTGAAGTCGGAAGTTTACATACACCTTAGCCAAATACATTTCAACTCAGTTTCACAATTCCTGACATTTAATCCGGGTAAAAATTTGTCAGTTAGGATCACCACTTTATTTTAAGAATGTGAAATGTCAGAATAATAGTAGAGAGACTGATTTATTTCAGCTTTTATTTCTTTCATCACATTCCCAGTGGGTCAGAAGTTTACATACACTCAATTAGTATTTGGTAACATTGCATTTAAATTATTTAACTTGGGTCAAACGTTTCGGGTAGGCTTCCACAAGCGTCCCACAATAAGTTGGATGAATTTTGGCCCATTCCTCTTGACGGAGCTGGTGTAACTGAGTCAGGTTTGTAGGCCTACTTGCTCGCACATGCTTTTTCAGTTCTGCCCACAAATATTCTATGGGATTGGGGTCAGGGCTTTGTGATAGCCACTCCAACACCTTGACTTTGTTGTCCTTAAGCCATTTTGACACAACTTTGGAAGTATGCTTGGGGTCATTGTCCATTTGGGGGCGGAAGGTAGCCTAGTGGTTAGAGCATTGGACAAGTAACCGAAAGGTTGCAAGATTGAATCCCCGAGCTGACAAGGTAAAAATGGTTCATTCTGCACCTGAACAAGGGCGTTAACCCACTGTTCCTAGGCTGTCATTGAAAATAAGAATTTGTTAGTAAAATAAAAGATTTGGACGACCCATTTGCAACCATGCTTTAACTTCCTGACTGATGTCTTGAGATGTTGCTTCAATATATCCACATAATTTTCCTACCTCATGATGCCATCTATTTTGTGAAGTGCAAAAGTCCCTCCTGCAGCAACGCACCCCCACAACATGATGCTGCCGCCCCTCTGTGCTTCATGGTTGGGATAATGTGTTCTTCGGCTTGCAAGCATCCCCCTTTTTCCTCCAAACATAACGATGGTCATTATGGCCAAACAGTTCTGTTTTTGTTTCATCAGACCAGAGGACATTTCTCCAAAAAGTACGATCTTTGTCCCCATGTGCAGTTGCAATTCGTAGTCTGGCTTTATATGGTGGTTTTGGAGCAGTGGCTTCTTCCTTGCTGAGGTTATTCAGGTTATGTCGATATAGGACTCATTTTTACTGTTGATACTTTTGTACCTGTTTCCTCCAGCATCTTCACAGGGTCCTTTGCTGTTGTTTTGGGATTGATTTGCACTTTTCTGACCCAAGTATGTTCATCTCTAGGAGACAGAACGCGTCTCCTTCCTGAGCGGTTTGTCGGCTGCGTGTTCCCATGGTGTTTATATTTGCGTACAATTTTTTGTACAGATGAACATGATACCTTCAGGCATTTGGAAATTGCTCCCAAGGATGAACCAGACGTGTGGAGGTCTACAATTTTGTTTCTGAGGTCTTGGCTGATTTCCTTTGGTTTTCCCATGATGTCAAGCAAAGAGGCACTGAGTTTGAAGGTAGGCCTTGAAATACATCCACAGGGACACCTCCAATTGACTCAAATGATGTCAGTAAGCCTATCAGAAGCATCTAAAGCCATGACATCATTTTCTGGAATTTTCCAAGCTGTTTAAAGGCACAGTCAACTTAGTGTATGTAGACTTCTGACCCACTGGAATTGTGATACAGTGAATTATAAGTGAAATAATCTGTCTGTAAACAATTGTTGGAAGTAGATGCATGCACAAAGTAGATGTCCTAACCGACTTGCCAAAACTATAGTTTGTTAACATACTTTTGTGGAGTGGTTGAAAAACAAGTTTTAATGACTTCAACCTAAGTGTATCTAAACTTCCAACTTCAACTGTACAAGTGTCTTATAATTGGTTAAAATCTTAAATTATTGTTAATCTAACTGCATTGTCCGATTTACAATAGGCTTTACAGCGAAAGCATGCCATGCGATTGTTCAGGACTGCGCCCCACATCAAAATATTTTTCGACCAGCGCAGTCTTCGTAAAATCACAAATAGCGATTAAATATTCACTTACTTTTTGAAAATCTTCCTCTGATTTTCAATCCCAAGGGTCCCAGCTACAACATGCATGGTTGTTTTGTTAGAGAAAATCCTTCTTTATATCCCAAAAAGTCAGCTTAGTTTGCCCCATCGATTTGAGTAAATCACTTTTTCAACATGCAGAGAAAGGAATCCAAAAGCTACCACTAAACTTTGTTAAAACAAGTCAAAATAAGTTTCTATTTAATCCCCAGGTACCTCTAAAATGTAATTAAACTATAATATTTCATACAGAAAGAATTATTTCAATAAAAAAGTAAAATTAGCAAGTGCACGTCCTCTTCATCGCGCGCACACAGACTGATTTCCAACTCTGACTCCTAGTACCAAAACTCAAAATTCTTCCTCGTTTGGGAAGAAACAAGCCTGAAACCTTGAACAAAGACTGTTGACATCTAGTGAAAGCTATTGGGAGCTGGAATTGCATATATAGCTTTCCATTGAAAGAGCATAGGCTCTGAATTTTTTTTTTTGCGGTTGGTTTTTCTTTGGATTTTCTCCTACCATATCAATTGTGTCATAGTCTCATACATTATTTTAACATTTATACAAATGTCAACGTGTTTTCTATCCAATGGTACCAATTATATGCATATCCTGGCTTCTGGGCCTGAGTAACAGGCACTTTACTTTGGGCACGTCAGTCAGACAGGAAATGGAGAAAAATAGACCCTAGCCTGAAGAAGTTCAGGAACCACTCCTGTTTGGAATTCCCTGCTTTCAATGCACTTTATATCCCTCATTTATTTCCTTTATTTTGGAATTTACCTGTAGGTTATTCAGACCAAATGCTGAACCAATCAGAATTCAGTGTTTGGCTGTTGACTGTTGTCTGTAGTTATTATCATGGGCTTCGTCCCAAATAGCACCATATTTCCTATATAGTGCAGTACTTTTGACCAGAGCCCTTTAGGCCCTTGTCAAAAGTAGTGCACAAAATATGGAAGAGGTGCTATTTGGAAAGCAACCATGATGTGTATTATTCATCTAGCAAAGCCCAGTGGTTTGTCCCTGGTCCATATGGCTAGGGGCTGATCCATAAGTACTTGTCATCTTTATTCTGTCTTCTCTCTGTCTACACTATCACCTGGAGACATGCCCAGTCTGAGAGGAGGGAGGCAGAGGAGAGAGGGAGGGAGGAGGAGAAGAGGAGGGAGGGAGGGGTGTGAGAGGAAGGAGGGGTGTGAGAGGAGGGAGGGGATAGGTAAATCAGGTAGGAGGAAAAAAGAGGGAAGGATGGAGGACAGGCATTGGGGAAGGAAGGGTGAGAGAAAGGAATGATAGAGGTGGGATGGGGACAGAGATAGAGGAAGGGAGCGAGGGAGAAGAGGATGACAGAGAGACAGAGGTTGTGGAAGCAGAGGCTTCCAGGACTGTGTAGCATTGAAGGCAATAAATGACTACAGAATAGTTAAATATGAATGATGAACAGCGTTTAACAGTCACGTCACTCCCTGCCACACTACGCCAGAAAGTTTATGATCCCACAGCAAATCACGTGGATAATCTCAACTGCAGTCACACTGAGATAGGTGGTGTCCCAAATGGCACCTTATTCCCAGGCCCTGGTCAAAAGTAGTGCACTACATAGGAAATAGGGTGCCATTTGGGACTCTGACAGGGTTCTTGAAGGGAGCTCGCTACTCCAACAGACACAAAGATGAAACCCCTCATATTTCAATATGACGATTAGAATTGGATTGCTCTTAATGTGAATTATTTGAATGCTGGAAAAGGATTTGGCCTGTTGTAGCTGTCGTACCAGACTATTTAAATTGTTTGCGGTTAATGGCCTGAACATTCCAAACCTTCCCTGTACTCACATTACAAATCCTCAGGGACAAGTGTGACAGGTTTGGAGAACATCTAGGAAAGACAACAATATTATTCTAGCAACAGTTCATAACACATTAATACAAATTTCTCACAATGTGCATGACCTGTCCTTATATTTCTAACTGGTGGTGTTTTTTGTTTTTGTAGTAAGCTCCCTTTTTCCTACGGGTGGTCTTGTGTAGGATGGAGGCAGAACATGAGGGAGTGGGGAGGGAGAGAGGGATGTGAGGAGATAAGGAGTGGAGGATAAGGAGGACATGCAGAGACCAGCACACCTGAAGGAGAGATAGGGGGAGGGATAAGAGAGGGAAAGCGAGCCAAAGAAGGTGTGTGTTTGTGTATTAAACAGGTTTCTCCAGCATAGCTACCCATAACATCAACACACTAATGATGGAGGAGGGTGAGGGTGGCACTCTGCCGTTACACGCTAGCTAGCGCCCAGGACCACAATGACAGCTTCATCTGCACGCTCAAACAAACAGCACATAGCTAACCAGCCCAAACCGGCTGGCTGGACACACACACACACACACACACACACACACACACACACACACACACACACACACCAGGCTGAATCTGGCAGAGTGAGTTCCTATCCATCAGAGGGGAGTAAAGAGAGACGCTAGGGATCCTCTCTCCTCTGTGTCTCTAAGGGTTCAGGACAGCTCTGTACTTGGCAACGTTAAACACTTCAAACTCTCTTTGTGGTGAAGTGCTGCTCTGGGTGAACCGTTCAACAGAACATGTGCTTGAGACCAATGTTGTCTACACTACATAAACTAGAGACCAATGTTATCTACACTACATAAACTAGAGACCAATGTTATCTACACTACATAAACTAGAGACCAATGTCATCTATACTACATAAACTAGAGACCAATGTTATCTACACTACATAAACTAGAGACCAATGTTATCTACACTACATAAACTAGATACCAATGTTATCTACACTACATAAACTAGAGACCAATGTTGTCTACACTACATACACTAGAGACCAATGTTATCTACACTACATAAACTAGAGACCAATGTTATCTACACTACATAAACTAGAGACCAATGTTATCTACACTACATAAACTAGAGACCAATGTTATCTACACTACATAAACTAGAGACCAATGTCATCTACACTACATACACTAGAGACCAATGTCATCTACACTACATAAACTAGAGACCAATGTCATCTACACTACATACACTAGAGACCAATGATAGCTACACTATATACACTTCCATCAGTGGAGGTGTCCCATACGGCACTGTATCTGGTCAAAAGTAGTGCTCTATAAAGGGAATATGGTGCAATGTGGAAACAGTCCGTGTTTATGCTGTTGATATCCTACAGAATTATATATTTTTTTATATATTCTTAAATGCCATTTTGCGGCATTGTACTTGCATCTAATAGCACAAGCATTTACACTACAAGCGTTTCGCTACACTCATATTAACTTCTGCTAGTCATATGTATGTGACCAATAAACATTTGATTTGATAGATCATATTTTATTGTCCATCTACCAGAATATCTCAAGTAACACATCAGCAAAATGGCTGTTTGTCTTGGCCGTTGATATTCTGTATGTACAGCATTTGATGTCACTGTGACCTTGATCAGATGGTCCCTCTCAGGGTGTATGATGGTTCCTCTCAGGGATCAGTTTGTATGATAGTTCCTCTCAGGGATCAGTGTGTATGATGGTTCCTCTCAGGGATTAGTGTGTATAATGGTTCCTCTCAGGGATTAGTGTGTATGATGGTTCCTCTCAGGGATTAGTGTGTATGATGGTTCCTCTCAGGGATTAGTGTGTATGATGGTTCCTCTCAGGGATCAGTGTGTATGATGGTTCCTCTCAGGGATTAGTGTGTATGATGGTTCCTCTCAGGGATCAGTGTGTATGATGGTTCCTCTCAGGGATTAGTGTGTATGATGGTTCCTCTCAGGGATTAGTGTGTATGATGGTTCCTCTCAGGGATCAGTGTGTATGATGGTACCTCTCAGGGATCAGTGTGTATGATGGTTCCTCTCAGGGATTAGTGTGTATGATGGTTCCTCTCAGGGATTAGTGTGTATGATGGTTCCTCTCAGGGATCAGTGTGTATGATGGTTCCTCTCAGGGATTAGTGTGTATGATGGTTCCTCTCAGGGATCAGTGTGTATGATGGTTCCTCTCAGAGATTAGTGTGTATGATGGTTCCTCTCAGGGATCAGGGTGTATGATGGTTCCTCTCAGGGATTAGTGTGTATGATGGTTCCTCTCAGGGATCAGTGTGTATGATGGTTCCTCTCAGGGATTAGTGTGTATGATGGTTCCTCTCAGGGATTAGTGTGTATGATGGTTCCTCTCAGGGATTAGTGTGTATGATGGTTCCTCTCAGGGATCAGTGTGTATGATGGTTCCTCTCAAGGATCAGTGTGTATGATGGTTCCTCTCAGGGATCAGTGTGTATGATGGTTCCTCTCAGGGATCAGTGTGTATGATGGTTCCTCTCAGGGATTAGTGTGTATGATGGTTCCTCTCAGGGATCAGTGTGTATGATGGTTCCTCTCAGGGATCAGTGTGTATGATGGTTCCTCTCAGGGATTAGTGTGTATGATGATTCCTCTCAGAGTGGCAGGGTCGGATAGTAGCTATAGCCTATAGGAGTATGAAACATTACAGATAGTAGGATCTCAATTTGAGCCAGTTTGCTACAGCAGGAAATTGAATGTGAGTTATTATGTGGATTATAATTCATGTAAAAAATAAAAAAAACTTCATGAGGGCAAATCAAGTTTCACATTTTAAAGTGAAAATTACAAACTTTAGAAGTCTTTTAAAACCTTGAATACACTACAAGTTTGCATTTCCTGCATTGCAAGAAAAGTGATCAAATTAAGATCGTACATCTGTACGTCAGCTGTGTCTGGTTTGTGTCTGGTTTGTGTCTGGTTTGCCTGTGAAAAGAAGCAGCCTCAGAGAAACTGTGTAAACTGTAGATGTATATGTTATATACACTAAATTATAGTCCCAAAATGATTCTGTTCAGAATGAAGAACACACTATTGGGCAACCAGTCAAATTGTAAACATATTTATTATTCCTATGCCTCAGGCAGCTATGTGAACATTAATCATATATAATCAAATGCAGGAACATGAGTGTATGAGAAAACATCAACATTTATAAACTAACAGTGTTAGTCTCATACTTGTGTATGGATCTCCATTGATCTAATATTTATGCTGACTTGGACCATGTGAGGGGTTTTTTTTGTCAGGAGAATGTCCCAATCTTTAAAATAATAAACCTTATATTAACCTATATAACCTCATATATAAACCTTATATTAACCTATATAACCTTATATATGAACCTTATATTAACCTATAGAACCTTATATTAACCTATATAATCTTATATATGAACCTTATATTAACCTATATAACCTTATATTGACCAATATAATCTTATATATGAACCTTATATTAACCTATATAACCTTATATATGAACCTTATATTCAGACTCAGTGTCATGACTTCCACCGAAGTCGGTTCCTCTTCTTGTTCGGGCAGTGTTCGGTGGTCGACGTCACCGGTCTTCTAGCCATCGCCGATCCACCTTTCAATTGCCATTTGTTTTGTCTTGTTTTCCCACACACCTGGTTTTCATTCCCTCATTACTTGTTGTGTATTTAACCCTCTGTTCCCCCCATGTCTGTGTTTTAAGTGCTTGTGCATCTGACTGGTTCACGACGGCTTATTTTCCCATGTTTTTTTTGTTCTGGGTGCTGTTGGTTTTGCTAATGAAACTTCTCCGGTTATCTCCTGCGCCTGACTTCCCTGCAGCCAGTCACACACCTCTTTACACTCAGTGGACATATTAAATGCATCGCTGTAAACTGTCAGTCACCCACTCGGTGTATTTATTATTATTTATTTTTTATTGAATTTTCCCCTTTTTCTCCCCAATTTCGTGGTATCCAATTGTTTTAGTAGCTACTATTTTGTCTCATGGCTACAACTCCCGTACGGGCTCGGGAGAGACGAAGGTTGAAAGTCATGCGGCCTCCGATACACAACCCAACCAAGCCGCACTGCTTCTTAAAACAGCGCGCATCCAACCCGGAAGCCAGCCGCACCAATGTGTCGGAGGAAACACCGTGCACCTGGCAACCTTGGTTAGCGCGCACTGCACCCGGCCCGCTACAGGAGTCGCTGGTGCGCGATGAGACAAGGATATCCCTATCGGCCAAACCCTCCCTAACCCGGACGACGCTAGGCCAATTGTACGTCGCCCCACGGACCTCCCGGTCGCGGCCGGTTACGACAGAGCCTGGACGCGAACCCAGGGTCTCTGGTGGCAGAGCTGGCGCTGCAATACAGCGCCCTTAACCACTGCGCCCCCCGGGAGGCCCACACTCGGTGTATTTCAAATGCAGAATAATAAAATGCTAGGCATCTTAAACATATCACTGATTATTCTAGCCATTAAGAATCATGTTGAATCACTGTTGTGCTCTCATGATGAACTAGTCACTTGATGGGGAAGACAAACCAAACTGTCAAATATATAATTGGTAGAGTACAATTACGTATTCAGTCTGGCTGTAGTGTAACAGAATAGATGTGGGATGTTAACCTTTCCACTATATTTTCTGTAAAACAAGAATAACACCTTTTAGACTGAATTTTCTCTTAATTGTATTTTATGGTAGGTGGATAGAGAAAGCATGACTAATGTAGTAAAGTGATGTTAGTGTCAGATAGGTCCTTTTGTTTGTGGTGTTTCTGTCTGTTACTGTTCCATCATCAGCCCTTCTCTGACACTACACTGTGTCCCTATGTAATGCACTACTTTTGACCAGGGCCCATAGGGGCACATGCTGTACTGCTCTAATCTGGTCGCACAGCACTTCCTGTCTCTCCCTGGAGGTCCAGGACAAGGGCTGTGTCTCAAATGGCTTTCTATTCCCTACATTACTTTTGACCAGAGCTGCCATTTGAACCACAGCCAAGGTTAGCTGTAGCTGTTTCTGCCCGCCTCCACACGACGACGGACTACATCATGAGTAAGCGTGTACTACTTCATGACTAAGCATTATGTGGGGTGATGCATGGCAGCCATTTTGTGTCAGAAAATGAACAACATCACGGTTCTTCCTCACCTGGAAATGAGGTGCTAGTCTCTTCTACACGGTACCAAATGTCTCTCTCTCTCTCTCTCTCTCTCTCTCTCTCTCTCTCCTGGGTAGATAGATCTCTCAGTATTTTGGGTAGATAGATATCTCAGTATTTTGGGTGGATAGATCTCTCAGTCTCCTGGGTAGATAGATCTCTCAGTCTCCTGGGTGGATAGATCTGTCTCCTGGGTGGATAGATCTCTCAGTCTCCTGGGTAGATAAATCTCTCAGTCTCCTGGGTGGATAGATCTCTGTCTCCTGGGTAGATAGATCTCTCAGTCTCCTGGGTAGATAGGTCTCTGGTCAAACATATTGCACTGTATAAGGATTATGGTGTAATTTGGGACTCAGACGCCTACACACCCCTTCAACCCTTCAACCTTTGTTTCCTTCAAAAGCTCTGCGAGGGGATAGGAAAGAAGAGAAGAGCATCTTCAAAGAATGACATAGGAGGGGTAGAGGAGTAGGAAGAGGGGGAGGGGGAGGAGATGCTAAGGAAACACCTCATACCTCTCCTGTGTTGTGTTGTGCTGGATGTCTTCCTTAGGAACAGAACCGGTTGTTAGGTACATGTAACAACATTAGATAATTCATCTGCTGTAATGTAATGTTGTTTTTCAGTCATGCATACAATCACGCTGCTAACATAGATTCAGTTTGGTTAAATAGTTCATGTCTATTACCCACCCAGGTCTAAAGAATGTGTCAGTTTGGGATACAGACAGATTAAAGTCAGGCTTCAGAACGGGTTAAAATGGTGTGAATTAAGACCCCAGGAGTTAAATGTCTTCACTGAAGCATAGCCTTCTATAAAAGTAGCTAATGGTGGGTAGCCAGGTACTGTTACATATTTCCCAAAGCCTGTGAAATGGATGGAGACCAGGGTTTTAAGTGGGGGACCAAAGGAGGCTTTTGTTGGGGGTATAACGAAGTTGCGGCCCCCTGAGTCCTTTGACCTGCCCCAGCGTGGGGTTCAGAGTGTGTGTGAGTTCTGTGGTGTTCCTCACGCACCTGTTTCCTGCCAGAGCATGACCTGAACTGCCATAGCTGCCAGCTCCACTTCTCGTCACATTTGTTCCAGTACATTACTGTGTGTGTGTTCCAGTACATTATTGTGTGTGTGTGTTCCAGTATATTACTGTGTGTGTGGGTTCCAGTACATTACATTTCTGTGTGTGTGTGTGTGTGTGTGTGTTCCAGTACATTACTGTGTGTGTGTGTTCCAGTACATTAATGTGTGTGTTCCAGTACATTAATGTGTGTGTTCCAGTACATTACTGTGTGTGTATGTTCCAGTACATTGCTGTGTGTGTGTTCCAGTACATTACTGTGTGTGTGTTCCAGTACATTACTGTCTGTGTGTATTCCAGTACATTACTTTGTTTGTGTGTATGTGGGTGATTGTGTGTCTGTGTGTGTTCCAGTGCATTACTGTATGTGTGTCTGTTCCAGTACATTACTGTGTGTGTGTGTTCCAGTATGTTATTGTCTTTGTGTGTGTGTGTTCCAGTACAATACTGTGTATGTGTGTGTGTGTTCAAGTACAATACTTTGTTTGTGTGTGTTCCAGTACATATATATATTGCCAGGTGCACGGTGTTTCCTGTATATATTGTCTCCATCATGGAGAATTGTGTGTATGTGGGTGATTGTGTGTGTGTGTTTTCCAGTACATTACTTTGGTTGTGTGTATGTGGGTGATTGTGTGTGTGTGTGTTCCAGTACATCACTGTGTGTGTGTAAGTGTTCCAGTACATTACTTTGTGTGTTCCAGTACATTACTGTGTATGTGTGTGGTTCCAGTATATTACTGTGTATGTGTGTGTGTGTGTGTGTGTCTTCCAGTTCATTACTTTGTTTGTGTGTGTGTGTGTGTGTGTGTGTGTGTGTGGTTCCAGTATATTACTGTGTATGTGTGTGTGTGTGTCTTCCAGTTCATTACTTTGTTTGTGTGTGTGTGTGTGTGTGTGTGTGTGTGTGTGTGTGTGTGTGTGTGTGTGTGTGTGTGTGTGTGTGTGTGTGTGTGTGTGCACTCACATGCTCCAGAGAGAGACCGAGAGTCCTGTATAACATTGACCTGATTTTCTATATTCGATTAAAAGTGATATGCTTGCTTAGTAGCCTATATTACTAACTGACCTGCTTGTCTGAGTTTGCTGTTAGATTTTATCGCTGCAGTAAATGATCTAATGTCCAGCTGTATGGGCAGCAAGGGACCCTTTTAACTCCCAGCTGAGATTGAACATCATAGCTAGTCAGACAAAGTCTTTGATGTTTTGAAGTTGTTCCTCATTGCGTGTTGTTTTTGTTGTTTCCCATCGATTACTAAGAGGCTATTTGATTACAGAAACACAGCAACATAATACACCTGGCTCTCATGTTCACTAATACAATGTATGTGAAACTCTATACGATGGCGTTCAATTCCACAGAGATTCTTCCTTTCTCACACTGGGGTGTCCTCAGAAAGTTTAGGGACTTAGAGTGGTAGGGAGGGAGGGAGGGAGGGAGGGAGGGAGGGAGGGAGGGAGAGAGAGAGAGTTAGAGAGAATAGAAACAGAGACAGAGAGAGCTCCTGGGCATGTTGTGTTGAGTATGTCTTGGCACACATATGAAGTCATTCAACAGCCACTATTATGTGTTCTATACAGAGAGATGGATACATGGAGGAGCCCTCGCCTTACTAGCATGGGGAGACCTGTCTCCACTCCCCGCATTCCTCACCTCACACATAGGACGAGACACACTGGGCATCCTCAGAGAATGGGTTCGGTTCGGAGAGGAGGGTGGGGTGAGGAGTGGAGGGGAGGGTTCGGTGAGGAGAGGAGGGGAGGGTGGGGTGAGGAGAGGAGGGGAGGGTGGGGTGAGGAGGGGAGGGGAGGGTGGGGTGAGGAGTGGAGGGGAGGGTGGGGTGAGGAGTGGAGTGGAGGGTGGGGTGAGGAGAGGAGGGGAGGGGAGGATAGGGTGAGGAGTGGAGGGGAGGGTGGGGTGAGGAGAGGAGGGTGGGGTGAGGAGTGGAGGGGAGGAGAGGAGGGTGGAGTGAGGAGAGGAGGAGAGGGGAGGGGAGGGGAGGGGAGGGTGGGGTGGGGTGAGGTGAGGGAGAGGAGGGGAGGGTGGGGTGAGGAGAGGAGAGGAGGGTGGGGTGAGGAGAGGAGAGGAGGGGGGGGGTGAGGAGGGGAGGGGGGTGAGGAGAGGAGAGGAGGGGAGGGTGGGGTGGGGTGAGGAGAGGAGGGGAGGGTGAGGGAGTGGAGGGGAGGAGAGGAGGGTGAGGGAGAGGAGGGGAGGGTGGGGTGAGGAGTGGAGGGGAGGAGAGGAGGGGAGGGCGGGGTGAGGAGTGGAGGGGAGGAGAGGAGAGGAGGGGAGGGGAGGGTGGGGTGAGGAGAGAGGAGGGGAGGGTGGGGTGAGGAGAGGAGAGGAGGGTGGGGTGAGGAGAGGAGAGGAGGGGAGGGTGGGGTGAGGAGAGGAGGGGAGGGTGGGGTGAGGAGAGGAGGGGAGAAGCAGTGGGAAGGAAGGCTGAAAGGGTGAGAATGGGTGACAGATTTAGGGTGACAGAGTTCATGTGTTAATTCTTGTCGTAAAGAAGTGTATTCAATGAAAGACATTCATCTCGTGGGAATTGTAACTTATCATTTTGTCTTCCGTAAATCAAAATAATAAAGCATTTTTTTCTTGTTAAAGTGTCTTCATTATTGTATTCCCCCCTAGTTGTGTTTTGGCTAAAACATCCCAAGTCCCATTTTCCTTTGTCTGCTAACTGTCCCAGAGTACATTACAGCTGGTAGTGTTTGTTTGGAGAAGGCCCTGGCCCCGAAGGCCTGTGTTGAGGCTGGGCCGAGGTATCTACTGGACTGAGGTATCTACTGGGGTGAGGCCCGGGGATGGAATACTAATTAAATACTAATGTATATACTCATTTAAAACTGGGGCATTACATTAATGGTGTGGCAGGTTTGAATACCTGAGCCGACAAGTAAAATTATCTGCCGATGTGCCCTTGAGCAAGGCACTTAACCCTAATTTGCTCACGGGGTGCCATACTATTATGACTGACCCTGTAAAACAACACATTTCACTGCACCTATCCAGTGTATGTGACAAAACCGTTTTTATTTTATTTTTACTGTTGAGATCCTGTAGAGACATGGATATGGTATGTAGTGTACAGACATGGATATGGTATGACTGTAGAGACATGGATATGGTATGTAGTGTAGAGACATGGATATTGTATGTAGTGTAGAGACATGGATATGGTATGACTAGAGACATGGATATGGTATGACTAGAGACATGGATATGGTATGACTAGAGACATGGATATGGTATGACTGTAGAGAAATGGATATGGTGTGTAGTGTAGAGACATGGATATGGTATGTAGTGTAGAGACATGGATATGGTATGTAGTGTAGAGATATGGATATGATATGTAGTGTAGAGACATGGATATGGTATGTAGTGTAGAGATATGGTATGACTGTAGAGACATGGATATGGTATGTAGTGTAGAGACATGGATATGGTATGTAGTGTAGAGAAATGGATATGGTGTGTAGTGTAGAGACATGGATATGGTATGTAGTGTAGAGATATGGATATGGTATGTAGTGTAGAGACATGGATATGGTATGTAGTGTAGAGATATGGTATGACTGTAGAGACATGGATATGGTATGACTGTAGAGACATGGATATGGTATGTAGTGTAGAGACATGGATATGGTATGACTAGAGACATGGATATGGTATGACTAGAGACATGGATATGTTATGACTGTAGAGACATGGATATGGTATGACTAGAGACATGGATATGGTATGTCTGTAGAGACATTGACATGGTATGACTAGAGACATGGATATGGTATGACTGTAAGACATGGATATGGTATGACTAGAGACATGGATATGGTATGACTGTAGAGACATGGATATGGTATGACGGTAGAGATATGGATATGGTATGACTGTAGAGACATGGATATCGTATGACTGTAGAGACATGGATATGGTATGACTGTAGAGACATGGATATGGTTTCACTGTAGAGACATGGATATGGTATGACTAGAGACATGTATATGGTATGACTAGAGATATGGTATGTAGTTTAGAGATATGGTTTGACTGTAGAGACATTGATATGGTATGACTAGAGACATGGATATTGTATGTAGTGTAGAGACATGGATATGGTATGTAGTGTAGAGACATGGATATCGTATGACTGTAGAGACATGGATATGGTATGTAGTGTAGAGATATGGATATGGTATGAATGTAGAGACATGGATATGGTATGACTTTAGAGACATGGATATGGTATGTAGTGTAGAGACATGGATATCGTATGACTGTAGAGACATGGATATGGTATGTAGTGTAGAGACATGGATATGGTATGACTGTAGAGACATGGATATGGTATGACTGTAGAGATATGGATATGGTATGACTGTAGAGATATGGATATGGTATGTAGTGTAGAGACGTGGATATGGTATGTAGTGTAGAGACATGGATATGGTATGTAGTGTAGAGACATGGATATGGTATGACTGTAGAGACATGGATATGGTATGTAGTGTAGAGACATGGATATGGTATGTAGTGTAGAGACATGGATATGTATGTATGTAGAGACTGTAGAGACATGGATATGGTATGACTGTAGAGACATGGATATGGTATGTAGTGTAGAGACATGGATATGGTATTACTGTAGAGACATGGATATGGTATGACTGTAGAGACATGGATATGGTATGTAGTGTAGAGACATGGATATGGTATGTAGTGTAGAGATATGGATATGGTATGTAGTGTAGAGACGTGGATATGGTATGTAGTGTAGAGATATGGTATGACTGTAGAGACATGGATATGGTATGTAGTGTAGAGACATGGATATGGTATGTAGTGTAGAGAAATGGATATGGTATGTAGTGTAGAGACATGGATATGGTATGTAGTGTAGAGATATGGATATGGTATGTAGTGTAGAGACATGGATATGGTATGTAGTGTAGAGATATGGTATGACTGTAGAGACATGGATATGGTATGACTGTAGAGACATGGATATGGTATGTAGTGTAGAGACATGGATATGGTATGACTAGAGACATGGATATGGTATGACTAGAGACATGGATATGTTATGACTGTAGAGACATGGATATGGTATGACTAGAGACATGGATATGGTATGTCTGTAGAGACATTGATATGGTATGACTGTAAGACATGGATATGGTATGACTAGAGACATGGATATGGTATGACTGTAGAGACATGGATATGGTATGACTAGAGACATGTATATGGTATGACTAGAGATATGGTATGTAGTTTAGAGATATGGTTTGACTGTAGAGACATTGATATGGTATGTAGTGTAGAGACATGGATATGGTATGTAGTGTAGAGACATGGATATGGTATGTAGTGTAGAGATATGGTATGACTGTAGAGACATGGATATGGTATGACTGTAGAGACATGGATATGGTATGTAGTGTAGAGACATGGATATGGTATGACTAGAGACATGGATATGGTATGACTAGAGACATGGATATGTTATGACTGTAGAGACATGGATATGGTATGACTAGAGACATGGATATGGTATGACTGTAAGACATGGATATGGTATGACTAGAGACATGGATATGGTATGACTGTAGAGACATGGATATGGTTTCACTGTAGAGACATGGATATGGTATGACTAGAGACATGGATATGGTATGACTAGAGATATGGTATGTAGTTTAGAGATATGGTTTGACTGTAGAGACATTGATATGGTATGACTAGAGACATGGATATTGTATGTAGTGTAGAGACATGGATATGGTATGTAGTGTAGAGACGTGGATATGGTATGTAGTGTAGAGACATGGATATGGTATGACTGTAGAGACATGGATATGGTATGTAGTGTAGAGACATGGGTATGGTATGTAGTGTAGAGACATGAATACGGTATGTAGTGTAGGGACATGGATATGGTATGTAGTGTAGAGACATGGATATGGTATGTAGTGTAGACACATGGACATGGTATTACTGTAGAGACATGGATATGGTATGACTGTAGAGACATGGATATGGTATGTAGTGTAGAGACATGGATATGGTATGTAGTGTAGAGATATGGATATGGTATGTAGTGTAGAGACGTGGATATGGTATGTAGTGTAGAGACATGGATATGGTATGTAGTGTAGAGATATGGATATGGTATGTAGTGTAGAGACATGGATATGGTATGTAGTGTAGAGATATGGTATGACTGTAGAGACATGGATATGGTATGACTGTAGAGACATGGATATGGTATGTAGTGTAGAGACATGGATATGGTATGACTAGAGACATGGATATGGTATGACTAGAGACATGGATATGTTATGACTGTAGAGACATGGATATGGTATGACTAGAGACATGGATATGGTATGTCTGTAGAAACATTGATATGGTATGACTAGAGACATGGATATGGTATGACTGTAAGACATGGATATGGTATGACTAGAGACATGGATATGGTATGACTGTAGAGACATGGATATGGTTTCACTGTAGAGACATGGATATGGTATGACTAGAGACATGTATATGGTATGACTAGAGATATGGTATGTAGTTTAGAGATATGGTTTGACTGTAGAGACATTGATATGGTATGACTAGAGACATGGATATGGTATGACTAGAGACATGGATATGGTATGTAGTGTAGAGACATGGCTTTGGTATGTAGTGTAGAGACATGGATATGGTATGCCTGTATAGACATGGATATGGTATGACTGTAGAGATATGGATATGGTATGTAGTGTAGATACATGGATATTGTATGTAGTGTAGACATATGGTATGACTGTAGAGACATTGATATGGTATGTCGTGTAGAGACATGGATATTGTATGTAGTGTAGAGACATAGATATGGTATGTAGTGTAGAGACAAGGATATGGTATGTAGTGTAGAGACATGGATATGGTATGACTGTAGAGACATGGATATGGTATGACTGTAGAGATATGGATATGGTATGTAATGTAGAGACATGGCTTTGGTATGTAGTGTAGAGACGTGGATATGGTATGTAGTGTAGAGACATGGATATGTTATGTAGTGTAGAGACATGGATATGGTATGACTGTAGAGACATGGATATTGTATGTAGTGTAGAGACATGGATATGGTATGTAGTGTAGAGACATGGATATGGTATGTAGTGTAGAGACATGGATATGGTATGACTGTAGAGACATGGATATGGTATGTAGTGTAGAGACATGGATATTGTATGTAGTGTAGAGATATGGATATGGTATGTAGTGTAGAGACATGGATATGGTATGTAGTGTAGAGACATGGATATGGTATGTAGTGTAGAGATATGGATATGGTATGTAGTGTAGAGACATGGATATGGTATGTAGTGTAGAGATATGGTAGTGTAGAGATACCATATCTATGGTATGACTAGAGACATGGATATGGTATGACTAGAGACATAGATATGGTATGATTGTAGAGACATGGATATGGTTTGACTGTAGAGACATGGATATGGTATGTAGTGTAGAGACATGGATATGGTATGACTAGAGACATAGATATGGTATGATTGTAGAGACATGGATATGGTATGACTGTAGAGACATGGATATGGTTTGACTGTAGAGACATGGATATGGTATGTAGTATAGAGACATGGATATGGTATGACTAGAGACATAGATATGGTATGACTGTAGAGACATGGATATGGTATGACTAGAGACATAGATATGGTATGATTGTAGAGACATGGATATGGTATGACTGTAGAGACATGGATATGGTATGACTAGAGACATAGATATGGTATGATTGTAGAGACATGGATATGGTTTGACTGTAGAGACATGGATATGGTATGACTAGAGACATGGATATGGTATGTCTGTAGAGACATGGATATGGTATGACTAGAGACATGGATATGGTATGACTAGAGATATGGTATGTAGTGTAGAGATATGGTATGACTGTAGAGACATTGATATGGTATGACTAGAAACATGGATATGGTATGACTGTAGAGACATGGATACGGTTTGACTGTAGAGACATGGATATGGTTTGACTGTAGAGACATGGATATGGTATGACTAGAGACATAGATATGGTATGATTGTACAGACATGGATATGGTATGACTAGAGACATGGATATGGTATGACTAGAGATATGGATATGGTTTGACTGTAGAGACATGGATATGGTATGACTAGAGACATGGATATGGTATGTCTGTAGAGACATGGATATGGTATGACTAGAGACATGGATATGGTATGACTAGAGATATGGTATGTAGTGTAGAGATATGGTATGACTGTAGAGACATTGATATGGTATGACTAGAAACATGGATATGGTATGACTGTAGAGACATGGATACGGTTTGACTGTAGAGACATGGATATGGTTTGACTGTAGAGACATGGATATGGTATGACTAGAGACATAGATATGGTATGATTGTACAGACATGGATATGGTATGACTAGAGACATGGATATGGTATGACTAGAGATATGGATATGGTTTGACTGTAGAGACATGGATATGGTATGACTAGAGACATGGATATGGTATGACTAGAGATATGGTATGTAGTGTAGAGATATGGTATGACTGTAGAGACATTGATATGGTATGACTAGAAACATGGATATGGTATGTAGTGTAGAGACATGGATATGGTATGTAGTGTAGAGACATGGATATGGTATGTAGTGTAGAGACATGGATATGGTATGACTAGAGACATGGAAATTGTATGTAGTGTAGAGATATGGATATGGTATGTAGTGTAGAGATATGGATACGGTACAGTGGGGCAAAAAAGTTTTTAGTCAGCCACCAATTTTGCAAGTTCTCCCACTTAAAAAGATGAGAGAGGCCTGTAATTTTCATCATAGGTACACTTCAACTCTGACAGACAAAATGAGAAGAAAAAAATCCAGAAAGCCATATTGTAGGATTTTTTGTGATTTGATTTGATTTGATTTGCAAATTAAATACTTTTTTGCCCCACTGTATGTAGTGTAGAGATATGGATATGGTATGTAGTGTAGAGATATGGATATGGTATGTAGTGTAGAGACATGGATATGGTCTGTAGTGTAGAGACATGGATATGGTATGTAAGTGTAGAGACATGGATATGGTATGTAGTGTAGAGACATGGATATGGTATGTAGTGTAGAGACATGGATATGGTCTGTAGTATAGAGACATGGATATGGTATGTAGTGTAGAGACATGGTGTGACTGTAGAGATACTGTAGAGACATTGATATGGTATGTACTGTAGCGATACTGAAGAGAGAGGCATGGGGAACATGCCTGTAGCCTGAACCCCCTCAGGGCTTCTCAGGGCTCAGCCTCAGAGATATGCCACGTCTGTCACATATTCTCCTGCGTGTGTATGTGCACACGCACCTAAGGGAACATCCCTTCTACCAGGCCTTGTTTTATCTCTTGGAAAGGTTGACGGAACAGTTGAGACAGACCTGCTCTCTCTCTCTCTTGCGCTTTCTCTCTCCCTCTAAATGTCTCTCATTATTTGTATCTCTCTCTCTACCATTGACTCTGTTATTTAAGTATAATAAATGAACATTCCAGTATAATGTTTTAAAAAGCTAGATTGTAGTTTGATCTTCCATACACATCTGTTTTTACAGGCTGACTTGTACAAGGAGAAGTTTCAGTGGAGTGGGTCAATAATGTCTGAGTGGTAAAGCAAAACTGTCAGAAAATGTTGCCCTTCAAATCCAAAATGATGAGGCTCAGTTCAACAGCTGCAGCTATTGAAAATAACAAAAACTTCCTGTGATATGATATAATTGAAAAATCACTGTCATTATCATGAATGCTCTTGTCATTCATCCTGCACATTGCATCCGCCATAAGTAAGTATAATCAACCACTTGTTGTTATCACTGTCAATTTCAGACCAGTGAGTTGAGCACTACAATTACCTTTGAAACATGGACAAACAAAGTACTATTTGATTCTATCAAGTACTATTCTATCACTATCAATCTTGTACCAGTGAGTAATACTCTCTCTCTCTCTCTCTCTCTCTCTCTCTCTCTCTCTCTCTCTCTCTGTGTCTCTCTCTCTCTGTCTCTCTCTGTCTCTCTCTCTCTCTGTCTCTCTCTCTCTCTGTCTCTCTCTCTCTGTCTCTCTCTCTCTCTCTCTCTGTCTCTCTCTCTCTCTCTCTCTCTCTCTCTCTCTGTCTCTCTCTCTCTTTCTCTCTCTCTCTCTCTGTCTCTCTCTCTCTCTCTCTCTCTCTCTCTCTCTCTCTCTCTCTCTGTCTCTCTCTCTGTCTGTCTCTCTCTCTCTCTCTCTCTCTCTCTCTCTCTGTCTCTCTCTCTCTCTGTCTCTCTCTCTCTCTCTCTCTGTCTCTCTCTGTCTCTCTCTGTCTCTCTCTCTGTCTCTCTCTCTCTCTGTCTCTCTCTCTCTCTCTGTCTCTCTCTCTCTCTATCTGTCTCTCTCTCTCTGTCTCTCTCTCTCTCTCTCTGTCTCTCTCTCTCTCTGTCTCTCTCTCTCTCTGTCTCTCTCTCTGTCTCT
Source organism: Oncorhynchus nerka (assembly GCF_034236695.1). Taxonomy (NCBI): domain Eukaryota; kingdom Metazoa; phylum Chordata; class Actinopteri; order Salmoniformes; family Salmonidae; genus Oncorhynchus; species Oncorhynchus nerka. Next base: position 75,609,436 of record NC_088419.1, read on the forward strand.
CTCTCTCTCTCTGTCTCTCTCTCTGTCTCTCTCTCTGTCTGTCTCTCTCTCTCTCTCTCTCTCTCTCTCTCTCTCTGTCTCTCTCTCTCTGTCTCACTGCGGTTAAGCTCACTTGAGGAAGTTTGTTATTCCACTAGACAGGTTGTTGTTGTGGCCTCTCCTGTGCTTTTCCCTGGAGCCAACCAGTTTGTTTGTGTATGTTAACATCCCAAATGGCACCCTGTTCCCTATGTTGTGCACTACTTTTAACCAGAGCCCTATGGAGCCCTATAAAGGGAAAAGGGCCCCATATAGGAAAAAGGGTGCCATTTGGGATGCTGTCTCTGTGTTTAAAGCTGGTCCTTAGGGGCAGCACTCTCTCTCAGAGATGGATGGTGTGATGGAGTGCCCAGGGGCCCGTCAGTGAACAGGCATGTTTTACTGTTATATTATCATATGAGCAGGAGTCCACTCCTGGTGCTGACTGCTCCCTGGGGCACACTGTGCAAGTGGACGTTCCGCTTAATTATTCTCATCCATCACCCGATACAACATACAGATCGCACTGTGCCCGGCTGAGGCCAACCAACCAGACAGACGTAGCCTGTCATACTCGCCTCAAAGTGTTCTAGGAATTACACACATTGCTATTGTTTTTTTATTCATTTATATGCTACTCCGGAGTCTCTATACCTCTTTCGTTCTCTCTCTCTCTTTCAATCTCTTGTTCTGTCGTTCTCTCTATCTGTCTCATCTGTGTAATAACACACACAATTCAGTGCTGTAGCAAGAAGACTTGGTTCCATCAATAGTGTCTCATAGCCTGTTTCTTTCAGATGTTGCTCATACCTTGTCAGGGGTTCAGATTTAGGCAGCATAATGTATGGATTGGCAATGTGCTAATGGTCTGTTTTATTTAAGCTTGGTTAATTTCAGCAGATGTTTAGCTTACCATATCATAACACAAAAGCTTAGCTTTTTGTAAAAAGAAAAGGGAATGTTTAAATAAAATATTATTATTATTAAAGATATAAATCTGACGGCTTGAATTGCTTTTTTAGCTGGCCTCAACATCCACTAGGCGTGTGTGTGTGTGTGTGTGTGTGTGTGTGTGTGTGTGTGTGTGTGTGTGTGTGTGTGTGTGTGTGTGTGTGTGTGTGTGTGTGTGTGTGTGTGTGTGTGTGTGTGTGTGTGTGTGTGTGTGTGTGTGTGTGTGTGTGTGTGTGTGTGTGTGTGTGTGTGTGTGTGTGTGTGTGTGTGTGTGTGTTGGCAGCCTGGTGTGTTGTGACAGGGCATCATTGTCTGTGTTAGCTGTGTTCTAATTACATCCCTATTGGCTCTGCCATGGCATTCTCTCCCTGGTCATTAGAGCAGGCAAGGGGCTGGCACACACACTCTCTCTCACACACACACACGCTCGCTCTCTCTCTCTCTCACTCACTCACTCACTCACTCACTCACTCACTCACTCACTCACTCACTCACTCACTCACACACTCACTCACTCACACACACACACACAGATTCTTCCCTCATGCCAAGGCCACAAAAAACAGTGATGGACACAGTGCAGACTTATCTATGCAAACTGATGATTAAAGTTGGATTTTATAGGCGGTGAAGCTGTTGGTTTTCCATTAGAATTCCAAACAGGAATCTATTTAATGCCTGCTCTATGCTGTCTCAAGGTGGTAGAAACTCTGGTCCACTCTATACTGTCTCAAGGTGGTAGAAACTCTGGTCCACTCTATGCTGTCTCAAGGTGGTAGAACCTCTAGTCCACTCTATGCTGTCTTAAGGTGGTAGAATCTCTGGTCCACTCTATGCTGTCTCAAGGTGGTAGAAACTCTGGTCCACTCTATACTGTCTCAAGGTGGTAGAAACTCTGGTCCACTCTATGCTGTCTCAAGGTGGTAGAACCTCTAGTCCACTCTATGCTGTCTTAAGGTGGTAGAAACTCTGGTCCACTCTACGCTGTCTCAAGGTGGTAGAACATCTAGTCCACTCTATGCTGTCTTAAGGTGGTAGAACCTCTAGTCCACTCTATGCTGTCTTAAGGTGGTAGAACGTCGGGTCCACTCTATACTGTCTCAAGGTGGTAGAAACTCTGGTCCACTCTATGCTGTCTCAAGGTGGTAGAACCTCTGGTCCACTCTATGCTATCTCAAGGTGGTAGAACCTCTGTTCCACTCTATGCTGTCTCAAGGTAGTGGGACCTCTGGTACACTCTATGCTGTCTCAAGGTTGTAGAACCTCTGTTCCACTCTATGCTGTCTCAAGGTAGTCGGACCTCTGGTACACTCTATGCTGTCTCAAGGTGGTTGAACCTCTGGTTCTATCTATGCTGTCTCAAAGTGGTAGAACCTCTGGTCCACTCTATACTGTCTCAAGGTGGTAGAACCTCTGGTCCACTCTATGCTGTCTCAAGGTGGTAGAACCTCTGGTTCCATCTATGCTGTCTCAAGGTGGTAGAACCTCTGGTCCACTCTATGCTGTCTCAAGGGGGTATAACCTCTGTTCCACTCTATGCTGTCTCAAGGTAGCAGAACCTCTCGTCCACTCTATGCTGTCTCAAGGTGGTAGAACCTCTTGTTCCATCTATGCTGTCTCAAAGTGGTAGAACCTCTTGTTCCATCTATGCTGTCTCAAAGTGGTAGAACCTCTTGTTCCATCTATGCTGTCTCAAAGTGGTAGAACCTCTTGTTCCATCTATGCTGTCTCAAGGTGGTAGAACCTCTTGTTCCATCTATGCTGTTTCAAGGTGTTAGAACCTCGAGTCCACCCTCTGCTTTCTGAAGGTGGTAGATCCTCTGGTCCACTCTATACTGTCTCAATGTGGTAGAACCTCTGGTTCCACTCTATACTGTCTCAAGGTTGTAGAACATCTTATTCCACTCAATGCTTTCTCAAGGTGGTAGAACCTCTGGTCCACTTTATACTGTCTCAAGGTGGTAGAACATCTTGTTCCACTCTATGCTCTCTCAAGGTGGTAGAACCTCTGGTCCACTCTGTGCTGTCTCAAGGTGGTACATCCTCTGGTTCCACTCTATGCTGTCTCAAGGTCTTAGAACCTCGGGGTCACTCCATTTCACTCACATGCTGTATCTGCCCTGTATAAATGGATAAACAACATGTCACAGTGAACCTAAGAAAAGTATATTTATATTGTCTCAAGGTGGTAGAACCTCCTGTTCTATCTATGCTGTCTCTAGGTGGTAGAACCTCTGTTCCACTCTATACTGTCTGAAGGTGGTAGAACCTCTGGTTCCACTCTATGCTGTCTCAAGGTGGTAGAACCTCCTGTTCTATCTATGCTGTCTCTAGGTGGTAGAACTCTAGGTGGTAGAACCTCTGGTTCCACTCTATGCTGTCTCAAGGTGGTAGAACCTCCTGTTCTATCTATGCTGTCTCTAGGTGGTAGAACCTCTGTTCCACTCTATACTGTCTCTAGGTGGTAGAACCTCTGTTCCACTCTATACTGTCTGAAGGTGGTCTCACTGTCTCAAGGTGGTAGAACCTCCTGTTCTATCTATGCTGTCTCTAGGTGGTAGAACCTCTGTTCCACTCTATGCTGTCTCTAGTCGGTGGTACACTCTATGCTGTCTCTGTTCCTGGTTCTATCTATGCTGTCTCAAAGTGGTAGAACCTCTGGTCCACTCTATACTGTCTCAAGGTGGTAGAACCTCTGTTCCACTCTATGCTGTCTCAAGGTGGTAGAACCTCTGGTTCCATCTATGCTGTCTCAAGGTGGTAGAACCTCTGGTCCACTCTGTGCTGTCTCAAGGGGGTATAACCTCTGTTCCACTCTATGCTGTGGTAGAACCTCTGTTCCACTCTATGCTGTCTCAAGGTGGTAGAACCTCTGTTCCATCTATGCTGTCTCAAAGTGGTAGAACCTCTTGTTCCATCTATGCTGTTCCAAAGTGGTAGAACTCTTGTTCCATCTATGCTGTCTCAAAGTGGTAGAAGTTCCATCTATGCTGTGTCAAGGTGGTAGAACCTCTGTTCCATCTATGCTGTTTCAAGGTGTTAGAACTCGAGTCCACCTCTGCTTTCTAGATCCTCTGGTCCACTCTATACTGTCTCAATGTGGTAGAACCTCTGGTTCCACTCTATACTGTCTCAAGGTGGTAGAACATCTTATTCCACTCAATGCTTTCTCAAGGTGGTAGAACCTCTGGTCCACTTTATACTGTCTCAAGGTGGTAGAACATCTTGTTCCACTCTATGCTGTCTCAAGGTGGTAGAACCTCTGGTCCACTCTGTGCTGTCTCAAGGTGGAATCCTCTGGTTCCACTCTATGCTGTCTCAATAGCTGTCCATTTCAAGGTGGTATCTGCCCTGATAAATGGATAAACAACATGTCACAGTGAACCTAAGAAAAGTATATTTCTATTGTCTCAAGGTCTCCTGTTCTATCTAGCTGTCTCTAGGTGGTAGAACTCTATACTGTCTGAAGGTGGTAGAACCTCTGGTTCCACTCTATGCTGTCTCAAGGTGGTAGAACCTCCTGTTCTATCTATGCTGTCTCTAGGTGGTAGAACCTCTGTTCCACTCTATACTGTCTCTAGGTGGTAGAACCTCTGGTTCCACTCTATGCTGTCTCAAGGTGGTAGAACCTCCTGTTCCTATGCTGTCTCTAGGTGGTAGAACCTCTGCTATAATGTCTCTAGGTGGTAGAACCTCTGTTCCACTCTATACTGTCTGAAGGTGGTAGAACCTCTGGTTCCACTCTATGCTGTCTCAAGGTGGTAGAACCTCCTGTTCTATCTATGCTGTCTCTAGGTGGTAGAACCTCTGTTCCACTCTATGCTGTCTCTAGGTGGTAGAACCTCTGTTCCACTCTATACTGTCTCTATGAACCTCTGTTCTCTATACTGTCTGAAGGTGGTAGAACCTCTGGTTCCACTCTATGCTGTCTCAATGTGGTAGAACCTCTGGTCCACTCTATGCTGTCTCAAGGTGGTAGAACATCTGGTCCACTCTATGCTGTCTTAAGGTGGTAGAACCTCTAGTCCACTCTATGCTGTCTTAAGGTGGTAGAACCTCAGGTCCACTCTATACTGTCTCAAGGTTGTAGAACCTCGGGTCTACTCTATGCTGTCTCAAGGTGGTAGAACGTTGGGTCCACTCTATACTGTCTCAAGGTGGTAGAAACTCTGGTCCACTCTATGCTGTCTCAAGGTGGTAGAACCTCTGGTCCACTCTATGCTATCTCAAGGTGGTAGAACCTCTGTTCCACTCTATGCTGTCTCAAGGTAGTCGGACCTCTGGTAACTATGCTGTCTCAAGGTGGTTGAACCTCTGGTTCTATCTATGCTGTCTCAAAGTGGTAGAACCTCTGGTCCACTCTATACTGTCTCAAGGTAGCAGAACCTCTCGTCCACTCTATGCTGTCTCAAGGTGGTAGAACCTCTTGTTCCATCTATGCTGTCTCAAAGTGGTAGAACCTCTTGTTCCATCTATGCTGTCTCAAAGTGGTAGAACCTCTTGTTCCATCTATGCTGTCTCAAAGTGGTAGAACCTCTTGTTCCATCTATGCTGTCTCAAGGTGGTAGAACCTCTTGTTCCATCTATGCTGTTTCAAGGTGTTAGAACCTCGAGTCCACCCTCTGCTTTCTGAAGGTGGTAGATCCTCTGGTCCACTCTATACTGTCTCAATGTGGTAGAACCTCTGGTTCCACTCTATACTGTCTCAAGGTGGTAGAACATCTTATTCCACTCAATGCTTTCTCAAGGTGGTAGAACCTCTGGTCCACTTTATACTGTCTCAAGGTGGTAGAACATCTTGTTCTATCTATGCTGTCTCTAGGTGGTAGAACCTCTGTTCCACTCTATACTGTCTGAAGGTGGTAGAACCTCTGGTTCCACTCTATGCTGTCTCAAGGTGGTAGAACCTCCTGTTCTATCTATGCTGTCTCTAGGTGGTAGAACCTCTGTTCCACTCTATACTGTCTCTAGGTGGTAGAACCTCTGGTTCCACTCTATGCTGTCTCAAGGTGGTAGAACCTCCTGTTCTATCTATGCTGTCTCTAGGTGGTAGAACCTCTGTTCCACTCTATACTGTCTCTAGGTGGTAGAACCTCTGTTCCACTCTATACTGTCTGAAGGTGGTAGAACCTCTGGTTCCACTCTATGCTGTCTCAAGGTGGTAGAACCTCCTGTTCTATCTATGCTGTCTCTAGGTGGTAGAACCTCTGTTCCACTCTATGCTGTCTCTAGGTGGTAGAACCTCTGTTGCACTCTATACTGTCTCTAGGTGGTAGAACCTCTGTTCCACTCTATACTGTCTGAAGGTGGTAGAACCTCTGGTTCCACTCTATGCTGTCTCAATGTGGTAGAACCTCTGGTCCACTCTATGCTGTCTCAAGGTGGTAGAACATCTGGTCCACTCTATGCTGTCTTAAGGTGGTAGAACTTCTAGTCCACTCTATGCTGTCTTAAGGTGGTAGAACCTCAGGTCCACTCTATACTGTCTCAAGGTTGTAGAACCTCGGGTCTACTCTATGCTGTCTCAAGGTGGTAGAACGTCGGGTCCACTCTATACTGTCTCAAGGTGGTAGAAACTCTGGTCCACTCTATGCTGTCTCAAGGTGGTAGAACCTCTGGTCCACTCTATGCTATCTCAAGGTGGTAGAACCTCTGTTCCACTCTATGCTGTCTCAAGGTAGTGGGACCTCTGGTACACTCTATGCTGTCTCAAGGTGGTAGAACCTCTGTTCCACTCTATGCTGTCTCAAGGTAGTCGGACCTCTGGTACACTCTATGCTGTCTCAAGGTGGTTGAACCTCTGGTTCTATCTATGCTGTCTCAAAGTGGTAGAACCTCTGGTCCACTCTATACTGTCTCAAGGTGGTAGAACCTCTGGTCCACTCTATGCTGTCTCAAGGTGGTAGAACCTCTGGTTCCATCTATGCTGTCTCAAGGTGGTAGAACCTCTGGTCCACTCTGTGCTGTCTCAAGGGGGTATAACCTCTGTTCCACTCTATGCTGTCTCAAGGTAGCAGAACCTCTCGTCCACTCTATGCTGTCTCAAGGTGGTAGAACCTCTTGTTCCATCTATGCTGTCTCAAAGTGGTAGAACCTCTTGTTCCATCTATGCTGTCTCAAAGTGGTAGAACCTCTTGTTCCATCTATGCTGTCTCAAGGTGGTAGAACCTCTTGTTCCATCTATGCTGTTTCAAGGTGTTAGAACCTCGAGTCCACCCTCTGCTTTCTGAAGGTGGTAGATCCTCTGGTCCACTCTATACTGTCTCAATGTGGTAGAACCTCTGGTTCCACTCTATACTGTCTCAAGGTGGTAGAACATCTTATTCCACTCAATGCTTTCTCAAGGTGGTAGAACCTCTGGTCCACTTTATACTGTCTCAAGGTGGTAGAACATCTTGTTCCACTCTATGCTCTCTCAAGGTGGTAGAACCTCTGGTCCACTCTGTGCTGTCTCAAGGTGGTACATCCTCTGGTTCCACTCTATGCTGTCTCAAGGTCTTAGAACCTCGGGGTCACTCCATTTCACTCACATGCTGTATCTGCCCTGTATAAATGGATAAACAACATGTCACAGTGAACCTAAGAAAAGTATATTTATATTGTCTCAAGGTGGTAGAACCTCCTGTTCTATCTATGCTGTCTCTAGGTGGTAGAACCTCTGTTCCACTCTATACTGTCTGAAGGTGGTAGAACCTCTGGTTCCACTCTATGCTGTCTCAAGGTGGTAGAACCTCCTGTTCTATCTATGCTGTCTCTAGGTGGTAGAACCTATGTTCCACTCTATACTGTCTCTAGGTGGTAGAACCTCTGGTTCCACTCTATGCTGTCTCAAGGTGGTAGAACCTCCTGTTCTATCTATGCTGTCTCTAGGTGGTAGAACATCTGTTCCACTCTATACTGTCTCTAGGTGGTAGAACCTCTGTTCCACTCTATACTGTCTGAAGGTGGTAGAACCTCTGGTTCCACTCTATGCTGTCTCAAGGTGGTAGAACCTCCTGTTCTATCTATGCTGTCTCTAGGTGGTAGAACCTCTGTTCCACTCTATGCTGTCTCTAGGTGGTAGAACCTCTGTTCCACTCTATACTGTCTCTAGGTGGTAGAACCTCTGTTCCACTCTATACTGTCTGAAGGTGGTAGAACCTCTGGTTCCACTCTATGCTGTCTCAAGGTGGTAGAACCTCTGGTTCCACTCTATGCTGTCTCAAGGTGGTAGAACATCTGGTCCACTCTATGCTGTCTCAAGGTGGTAGATCCTCTGGTCCACTCTATGCTGTCTCAAGGTGGTAGAACCTCTGGTTCCACTCTATGCTGTCTCAAGGTGGTAGAACCTCTGGTCCACTCTATGCTGTCTCAAGGTGGTAGAACCTCTGGTCCACTCTATACTGTCTCAAGGTGGTAGAACCTCTGGTTCCACTCTATACTGTCTCAAGGTGGTAGAACCTCTGGTCCACTCTGTGCTGTCTCAAGGTGGAATAACCTATGTTCCACTCTATGCTGTCTCAAGGTGGCAGAACCTCTGGTCCACTATATGCTGTCTCAAGGTGGTAGAACCTCTGGTCCACTCTATACTGTCTCAAGGTGGTAGAACCTCTGGTTCCACTCTATACTGTCTCAAGGTGGTAGAACCTCTGTTCCACTCTATACTGTCTGAAGGTGGTAGAACCTCTGGTTCCACTCTATGCTGTCTCAAGGTGGTAGAACCTCCTGTTCTATCTATGCTGTCTCTAGGTGGTAGAACCTCTGTTCCACTCTATACTGTCTGAAGGTGGTATAACCTCTGGTTCCACTCTATGCTGTCTCAAGGTGGTAGAACCTCCTGTTCTATCTATGCTGTCTCTAGGTGGTAGAACCTCTGTTCCACTCTATACTGTCTGAAGGTGGTATAACCTCTGGTTCCACTCTATGCTGTCTCAAGGTGGTATAACCTCCTGTTCTATCTATGCTGTCTCTAGGTGGTAGAACCTCTGTTCCACTCTATACTGTCTCTAGGTGGTAGAACCTCTGGTTCCACTCTATGCTGTCTCAAGGTGGTAGAACTGTTCTATCTACTGTCTCTAGGTGGTAGAACCTCTGTTCCACTCTATACTGTCTCTAGGTGGTAGAACCTCTGGTTCCACTCTATGCTGTCTCAAGGTGGTAGAACCTCCTGTTCTATCTATGCTGTCTCTAGGTGGTAGAACCTCTGTTCCACTCTATGCTGTCTCTAGGTGGTAGAACCTCTGTTCCACTCTATACTGTCTCTAGGTGGTAGAACCTCTGTTCCACTCTATACTGTCTGAAGGTGGTAGAACCTCTGGTTCCACTCTATGCTGTCTCAAGGTGGTAGAACCTCTGGTTCCACTCTATGCTGTCTCAAGGTGGTAGAACATCTGGTCCACTCTATGCTGTCTCAAGGTGGTAGATCCTCTGGTCCACTCTATGCTGTCTCAAGGTGGTAGAACCTCTGGTTCCACTCTATGCTGTCTCAAGGTGGTAGAACCTCTGGTCCACTCTATGCTGTCTCAAGGTGGTAGAACCTCTGGTCCACTCTATACTGTCTCAAGGTGGTAGAACCTCTGGTTCCACTCTATACTGTCTCAAGGTGGTAGAACCTCTGGTCCACTCTGTGCTGTCTCAAGGTGGAATAACCTCTGTTCCACTCTATGCTGTCTCAAGGTGGCAGAACCTCTGGTCCACTCTATGCTGTCTCAAGGTGGTAGAACCTCGGGTTCCACTCTATGCTGTCTCAAGGTGGTAGAACCTCGGGTTCCACTCTATGCTGTCTCAAGGTGGTAGAACTTCGGGTTCTACTCTATGCTGTCTCAAGGTGGCAGAACCTCTGGTCCACTCTATGCTGTCTCAAGGTGGTATAACCTCTGGTTCCACTCTATGCTGTATCAAGGTGGTAGAACCTCTGGCCCACTCTATGCTGTCTCAAGGTGGTAGAACCTCAGGTCCACTCTACTGTCTCAAGGTGGTAGAACCTCTGGTCCACTCTATGCTGTCTCAAGGTTATAGAACCTCGGGTACACTCTATGCTGTCTCAAGTTGGTAGAACCTCGGGTCCACTCTATACTGTCTCAAGATGGTAGAACCTCGGGTCCACTCTATGCTGTCTCAAGGTGGTAGAACCTCTGGTTCCACTCTATGCTCTCTAAAGGTGGTAGATCCTCTGGTCCACCCTCTGCTATGTGAAGGTGCTAGAACCTCTGGTCCACTCTATACTGTCTCAAGGTGGTATAACCTCTGGTCCACTCTATGCTGTCTCAAGGTGGTATAACCTCTGGTTCCACTCTATGCTGTCTCAAGGTGGTAGAACCTCTGGTTTCACTCTATGCTGTCTCAATGTGGTAGAACCTCTGGTTACACTCTATACTGTCTCAAGGTGGTAGAACCTCTGGTCCACTCTATGCTGTCTCAAGGTTGTATAACCTCTGGTTCCACTCTATGCTGTCTCAAGGTGGCAGAACCTCAGGTTCCACTCTATGCTGTCTCAAGGTGGTAGAACTTCGGGTTCCACTCTATGCTGTCTCAAGGTGGCAGAACCTCTGGTCCACTCTATGCTGTCTCAAGGTGTTATAACCTCTGGTTCCACTCTATGCTGTATCAAGGTGGTAGAACCTCTGGCCCACTCTATGCTGTTTCAAGGTGGTTGAACCTCTGGTTCACTTTATGCTGTCTCAAGGTGGTAGAACCTCAGGTCCACTCTACTGTCTCAAGGTGGTAGAACCTCTGGTCCACTCTATGCTGTCTCAAGGTTATAGAACCTCGGGTACACTCTATGCTGTCTCAAGTTGGTAGAACCTCGGGTCCACTCTATACTGTCTCAAGGTGGTAGAACCTCGGGTCCACTCTATGCTGTCTCAAGGTGGTAGAACCTCTGGTCCACTCTATACTGTCTCAAGGTGGTAGAACCTCTGGTCCACTCTATACTGTCTCAAGGTGGTAGAACCTCTGGTTTCACTATGCTGTCTCAAGGTGGTAGATCCTCTGGTCCACCCTCTGCTATGTGAAGGTGCTAGAACCTCTGGTCCACTCTATACTGTCTCAAGGTGGTAGAACCTCTGGTCCACTCTATGCTGTCTCAAGGTGGTAGAACATCTGGTCCACTCTATACTGTCTCAAGGTGGTAGAACCTCTGGTCCACTCTATACTGTCTCAAGGTGGTAGAACCTCTGGTTTCACTATGCTGTCTCAAGGTGGTAGATCCTCTGGTCCACCCTCTGCTATGTGAAGGTGCTAGAACCTCTGGTCCACTCTATACTGTCTCAAGGTGGTAGAACCTCTGGTTCCACTCTATGCTGTCTCAAGGTGGTAGATCCTCTGGTCCACCCTCTGCTATGTGAAGGTGCTAGAACCTCTGGTCCACTCTATACTGTCTCAAGGTGGTAGAACCTCTGGTCCACTCTATACTGTCTCAAGGTGGTAGAACCTCTGGTCCACTCTATACTGTCTCAAGGTGGTAGAACCTCTGGTCCACTCTATACTGTCTCAAGGTGGTAGAACCTCTGGTTTCACTATGCTGTCTCAAGGTGGTAGATCCTCTGGTCCATCCTCTGCTATGTGAAGGTGCTAGAACCTCTGGTCCACTCTATACTGTCTCAAGGTGGTAGAACCTCTGGTCCACTCTATACTGTCTCAAGGTGGTAGAACCTCTGGTCCACTCTATACTGTCTCAAGGTGGTAGAACCTCTGGTCCACTCTATACTGTCTCAAGGTGGTAGAACCTCTGGTTTCACTCTATACTGTCTCAAGGTGGTAGAACCTCTGGTTTCACTCTATGCTGTCTCAATGTGGTAGAACCTCTGGTTCCACTCTATGCTGTCTCAAGGTGGTAGAACCTCGGGTTCACTCCATGTCACTCACTCACTGTATCTGCCTTGTACAAATGGATAAAGTGATATTGAGTTATATTTTATCCTTTCCCGCTCTGTCTTTCTTCATGTCTTACTTTCTGTCCTGAAGTCAACTGACCCACATTCACCAATAGTAGCAGAGAAAACTAAACATATGTATTGTAGGTTAGAGCTGTAGAGGTCCACAAGGCCTTAGTGACGGTCCAGTCCCTGCTGCAAGTCACACTGTGTGGCCCTCTCCACTCCCAGGCTGTGTTGTATTGGTGTGTCAGACCCCACAGTACTGAGCCCTATATAGCTGTGCAGGATTGAAGGAGATATCCCGTTAAAAGTGTCAGCAACACCCCTCTGCTTGGGATGATGGATGGTGGCTATGCCGTGTGCATAATGCGTTCTAAAGAGGAAATATCCTCCCCGCCTGACAGCTGTCTCTCAGGTCTGCCTGTTGCCTGCCTCTCAGCACAGGGACCAGGGTTCTGGAACACTGAGCAGTGAGCCTGCATTCTGAATCTGGAAGGGAATAAGATTGGCTGTACATTCCAAACACATACGCATAGTGTGTGGAATAAACGGAGACTGGATGTGTCGTCACAAACTCAGAAGAATGCACACATGCAAAGCACGCAGGGAGGCAGGTACACCACTCACATGCATGCACACACACACACACACACACACACACACACACACACACACACACACACACACACACACGCAACTAAGTACACAATATCTTACTTTTCATGTGTGTAATAGAATGATATTGTGTTATACCTTCTCTTCTGTTTACTACTTAATTTTAGAACTTTTCTATAAACTTTCACTTCTCAAGTATGGAGTAGGTTGTGTAAATAAGTGGGAAACATCCAAATTGTAATGCTTTTAATCATTTACTTATGTGTATTTTTTGACAACAAAAAAACAGAGGACGCTCAACCAACGTTGAGTTGAGGTTCAACCAAAAACTTGAATCAGCATAGAAAAGGAAAAAGCACAACTCTTGCTCACTATAAAAAATGCATTGTTTTATTCAAGCAAGGTTACAAAATTAACGTTTTGGCCTAGTCTATGACGATATGCAAGTTGTGTTTGCCCAGTAAAAGGGTATCTTAACACAGACTGTACATGATAACGTGTTTTTATAACCATTCAAGATTCACCTACAATTCAACATAAAATTGGCCTCTGTGTATAATGCATACACTTAATAATTTAGTATTCATTTATTGTGTATAAATGTTGTGTTTGTAAGGCCCTTACACAGTAGGTATCTGGAAAAGAGTTACATATGTACAGTTACATATTTTCTGTGGTTTGTGTATAGTGAGGATTGTTTCTCCTCCTTCCCCTCTACAGTTTGTCCTTTCGGGGGGTATGTCTAGAAGAGGTGTGGTGTATTGTAGTGGCGTGGTGAGATTTCAGCCTCAGCTATCTGCCATCTTAGTTTTGTGTTTATCTCTCCCCAGACAGGCCCTAGACACACAGGCCTCCCAGGCTCCACACACACACACCACGCGTGCACATAAACACACACACACACATGCGCACACACACACACACACACACACACACACACACACACACACACAGGCACACACACACACACACACACACAGGCACACACACACACACACACATGCGCGCACACACACACACACAGGCACACACACACACACACACACACAGGCACACACACACACACACACACACATGCACGCCCACACACACACACACAGGCACACACACACACACACACACACACATGCACGCCCACACACACACACACATGCGCGCGCACACACACACACACACACACATGCACGCCCACACACACACACACATGCGCGCGCACACACACACACACACACAGGCACACACACACACACAGGCACACACACACACACACACACACACACACACAGGCACACACACACACACACACAGGCACACACACACACACACACACAGGCACACACACACACACACACACACAGGCATTCCAGACTACACACACATCCCCCACTAGATGATGAAGCCCAACCAATACAGAAGCAATTAAAGTCACACCTTATTTAGCTACACTTTTCTAATTTCCATCTCTTCTCTTCCCATTTCCCTCTCCTCTCTTCTCATTACCCCCTCCTCTCTTCTCATTTCCCTCTCCTCTCTTCTCATTACCCCCTCCTCTCTTCTCATTTCCCTCTCCTCTCTTCTCATTACCCCCTCCTCTCTTCTCATTTCGCTCTCCTCTCTTCTCATTACCCCCCCTCTCTTGTCATTTCCCTCTCCTCTCTTCTCATTACCCCCTCCTCTCTTCTCATTTACCTCTCCTCTCTTCTCATTACCCTCTCCTCTCTTCTCATTACCCCCTCCTCTCTTCTCATTTCCCTCTCCTCTCTTCTCATTTCCTTCTCCTCTTTTCTCATTTCTCTTTCCTCTCCTAATTCACCTCTTTTCTGATTTCCCTCTCCTGTCTTCTCATTTCCCTCTTCTCATTTCACTCTCCTCTCTTTTCATTTCACTCTCCTCTCTTTTCATTTCCCTCTCCTCTCTTTTCATTTCCCTCTCCTCTCTTCTCATTACCCTCTTCTCATTTCGCTCTCCTCTCTTTTCATTTCACTCTCCTCTCTTTTCATTTCCCTCTCCTCTCTTTTCATTTCCCTCTCCTCTCTTCTCATTACCCTCTTCTCATTTCGCTCTCCTCTCTTTTCATTTCGCACTCCTCTCTTTTCATTTCCCTCTCCTCTCTTTTCATTTCCCTCTCCTCTCTTCTCATTACCCTCTTCTCATTTCCCTCTCCTCTCTTTTCATTTCCCTCTCCTCTCTTCTCATTACCCTCTTCTCATTTCGCTCTCCTCTCTTTTCATTTCCCTCTCCTCTTTTTTAATTTCTCTCTCCTAATTTTCTTCTCTTCCGCTGGCTGTGTTGAATGCTGTCTTCCACTCACCTCCTTCGCGTATCCGAACCAGGTGGTAGGCATTCCGAAGGTCCAGCTTGTAAAAAATGGTGGCCCCCTGGAGAGGTTCAATTGCTGAGGAGAGGAGTGGTAGGGGGCAACGATTCATAATCATAATGTCATTCAGACCGCGGTTGTCAATGCACGGATGCAGGGTCTTGTCCTTCTTCTCCGGCAGGAGATGCAGACGGACGGACACCTCCAGTAGCCAGAGACTCCTCTATGTATTCCTCCATGACCTTGGTCTCCGGCCCGGATAGAGAATATAGCCGACCATGGGGTGGTGTGGTGCCTGGGAGGAGATGAATGGCACAATCATAATTACGGTGCTGGGGAAGAGAAGTAGCACGTGCCTTACTGAAAACTTCGAGGAGGTCATGGTATATAGTGGGAATGGCAGAGACATCCAAAGCCTTGCTAAGGAGGACGTCTTGGGACGGCTGTGCTGCTTTAAGACAGTGGGAATGAAAAAATGGGCTCCAACCGAGGATGGAGCTCGTGGTCCAGTCAATAACAGGGTTGTGTTTTTGGAGCCAAGAAAATCCAAAGACAACAGGAACATGGGGAGATGCATTGAGGAGGAACTGTATGGTCTCACTGTGGTTTCCTGAAACCTGTATATGAACTGGCACTGTACTATGGGTGACTCTTCCAATTGAGCGGCCGTCCAGTGCCCTTGCATCCATGGGGACAGAGAGGGGTTGAGGGAATACCAAGTTCAGAAACAATAGCAGCATCCATAAAACTTTCATCAGCCCCAGAGTCAATGAGCACTCAGAGAGACAGATTGGTCTCCCCAAAGCAAAAGCACAAAAAAAGGTGTGCGGGTGATGGGAATTAGGAAACTCCCAGTCTGGCTCACCAGAGTACTTGTACCCACCAGAGACAATGGTTTCCTAACAGGGCAGGTAGCTATATAATGTTGTCATGACGTGGCCCTCTTTGGGAACAGCAAGCACCACCCCCTCCTAGAGGAGTTTCTCTATGGCTAGAGTATAGAGAGAGTGAGTTTCATAGGAGAATCACAGAACTTGAGAATTGAACAATGTCCATGTTTTGGAGAATGTGTACACTGTCGGGGAAGAATCCAGCTAAGAACTGGTCCAATTTGTACAATTTTGTGAAACTCATGAGAGACAATAAAGCCACATTACTATAACTCTGTTTATACAAGAGTCTCAGTTGTGAGGCTTGCGTCTAATTGTTGTATAAAAAGAATGAGTAAAGATGAAACTATTTGTGAAATTATGTAATGTGATTTTAAGCTGTTTAACCTCTTGCCTCTACTTGGGACGCTTGCGTCCCAACTAGAGCTCTGGAAATGCAAATGCGCTACGCTAAATGCTAATAGTATTAGTTAAAACTCAAAAGTTCATTAAAATACACATGCAGGGTATCAAATTAAAGCTACACTCGTTGTGAATCCAGGCAACAAGTCAGATTTTTAAAATGCTTTTCGGCGACAGCATGAGAAGCTATTATCTGATAGCATGCACCAATACACTACAACAGAAAAGCACAGCAGGGGACGTAAACAAAATAATTAGCATTTCGGCGTTACACAAACCGCACAATAAAATAGAAAACAGTCATTACCTTTCACCATCTTCTTTGTTGGCACTCCTAGATGTCCCATAAACACTATTGGGTCTTTATTTCGATTAAATCGGGCCATATAAAGCCAAGATATCGTTATATGTAGACTGTGTGATAAACGAAAAAAACAGCGATTTCACAACGTAACGTCATTTTTTAAAATTCAAAAAGTAGACGATAAACTTTCACAAAACACTTCGAAATACGTTTGTAATGCTACTTTAGGTATTAGTAAACGTTAATAAGCGATAAAAATCATCCGTAGGCGATGTAAATATCATTAGCTGTCGTCTTGGAAAAAATTTCAGGAGAGAGCTCTTCCGGAATGATCTGGGCGGAGACCGGAGGTAAGTCGTGCCCCTCTTTCGGTTCAACCAAGAATCAAAGATGATTCAATTAACAAGACTCTAGACAATATGGGGATGCTGTGGGAGTTGAATGCTCGGTCTTATCTAATTCGGCTCACTGTTAACAATTGCTGGAAGTGGCACAAGGATATTTATTTCCATTTTCTGTGATCAGGTTTTCCTGCGCTTTCCGATGTAACGCACGTTATGTAATAGCCACAGTCGTGATTTAACCAGTTTTAAAAACGTCCGAGGGTTTCCTATCCACACATTCTAACCATATGAACGTACTATATTCCTGGCATGAGTAGCAGGGCGCTGAAATGTTGCGCGATTTTTAACAAAATGTTCAAAAAAGTAGAGGGTAGGAGCAACAGGTTAATGAAGGAAACTCCAATTCCCTTTGGAGTTTAACTAAATCATTGGCCCATCCCATGAGCACAGACATTGATCTGGCGTCATGGGACAGCCCCTTTCTACTGTTACGAATATAACCCCCACCTGAAGGATTTCCTATCAGACCAGTTTACCTCGATTACCAGGAGAGGGCTAAGGTTTGAGACCAGACCAGTACCTCATCACAGTGGGAGCTAAGATTTGAGTAGATTGCTGAATCGCTTAACCTCATAGTCCGCCCCATCCCGCATGCGGTATCGTTACTACAGCCTCAAGCTCATTACCATAACGCAACGTTAGCGATTTCTAAAAATCGCAAATGATATGAAATAAATATGCCTGCTCTCAAGCTTATCCTTTTCTTAACAATCCTGTCGTCTCAGATTTTCAAAATATGCTTTAGAACCAGAGAAAATCAATAATTTGTGTAAGAGTGGTGATAGCTAGCTTAGCATTTAGCGTTAGCATTTAGCACGCAACATATTCACAAAAAACAGCCAAGGAATCAAATAAAATAATTTACCTTTGAAGAACTTCAGATGTTTCAATGAGGAGACTCTCAGTTACATAGCAGATGTCCAGTTTTTCCTGAAAGATTCTTGTGTAGGACACATCGTTCCCTTTTGTTACTATGCATTTGGCTACCGAAACTAACCGAAAATTCAGTCACCTACACGTCGAACTTTTTTTCCGAATTAACTCCATAATATCGACTGAAACATGGAAAACGTTGTTTGAATCAATCCTGAAGGTGGTTTCTCATATATCTCTCCATTGAAAGCACCGTCCTTGAAGCCTGCTTTGTTGTCTGATTCGAATGGAAAAACACTGGGAGCTGACTTTTGCGCACCAAATGCCACGCAGACACCAAGCGGGACACTTGGCAATTGTAGTCTCTTATGGTCAATCTTCCAATGATATGCCTACAAATACGTCACAATGCTGCAGAGACCTTGGGGAAACAAGATAAAGTGTCCGTTGATTCCTGTCGCATTCACAGCCATATAAGGCGATCATGGAAAACGTAGCCTCAAAAATCCTGTTCATTTCCTGGTCGGTCATACATCTTGGTTTTGCCCGAAGCATTTGTTCTAAGGGACTCACAGTGAAAATCTTTGCAGTTCTGGAAACGTAAGACTCTCTTCTTTCCAAAACTATCAATTCCAAGCATATTCGAGCATCTTTTCGTGACAAAATATTGCGCTTAAAACGGGCACGTCTTTTTATCCAAAAATGAAATACTGCCCCTAGAGTACTAACAGGTTAACCATGGTTAAACTCTGAGACTATCGATCCGACAGATTAAGAGCAAATGTTAGTCTGCAGCTAGGAATTCTATACCATTGATTGCGAAGGCCGACAACTGCTGAAACATCTACACCCGACTTCCTAGTTAATTAAATTTACCTGGTTAGTTAATCACGTAATGATAATTACAGAGAATTGATTTGATAATCTAACAGTCTTCATTTTAATGATGCCAAAGACACGACAATGTCCTGCCCCTCCACAGTACAGACAACAGTTTGAACTCAGCCTACGTGAGCATTTCCCAACCGATAACCCGTTGTTGATGATTCTCGGGGAACCTCGGGTGTTTTCGGCTCTCCTCAGAAATACACACTTTGGGGATTTCCAGATTCCTTAGGACGAGTGCCATCATCAGACTAACGAGTGTTCCCGAGGCCCGACCTCCTCTCATACCGGTGTTCTCATTGGCGGCCATCAATCCTAATCAAAAGGGCAATAAGGGAATCGAGGTCCAGTGGTATTTCCCGAGCTGCGAGTTTGTCCTATCCCCTCCGACTTTCCATAGAGTAAGGTGTCGGACAGAGCCTCCGAACTCTCAGCGGCCGATGTGCGAAAAGTCTGCCACACTACGGGAGTTCTGATGTACCTGCAGTAGTTTTCGAGCCGCCTCCCTCCCGGGCACCGGAGAATCGAAAACCTTCCTCAATTCTGAGATGAATTCCTCCAAGCTTTGGCACACAGCAGATTGCTGCTCCCACACAGCAGTTGCCCAGGAGAGTGCTCTTCCAGACATTAACGTGATTATATACGCTATCCTCGATCGGTCCGACCGGAATGAAGAGTGCTGGAGTTTGAAGATGAGAGAGCACTGGGAAAGGAACGCCCGGCAGGTAGCAGAATTGCCTGCATAACGTTCTGGAAGAGGTAAGCGCGGCTCTCGGAAGCCGGGGTAGGTTGAACCAATCCACCACTAGTAGGAAGGTTACTGAGTGGTTGGGAGGTGTCAGATGTGGCGTGCTGCCTATGAGCTAATTCACTGATTTGCTCCATTATCGCCTTGAACCCTTGGTCATGGCGTTCCGTCAGGGAACGAAGCCCTTCCAAAAGGTCCTGAAGTACCTCCTCATGCCTCCCAATGGTGGCTCCCTGCAGGGAGATAATGTCACGGAGCTGGTCCAAGTCTGCTGGGTCTGTCATGGCCAGTTCGTACTATAAGGGCACAAGGCGAGACCCAGATGCAGACACGGGAGGCAGATGGTAGAGCTCCAATATTTATTATAACAAAGGGAATAGGCAAAGGCAGGTCGGGAACAGGCGAGAGTTCATAAACCAGGTCATTGTCCAAACAGTACTAGACGATAGGCAGTCTCGAGGTCAGGCCAGGCAGGGGTCAGAAACCAGATCCGAGTCCAAAAACAGTACAGGGTGGTATAGGTAGTCAGAACAGGCAGAGTGGTCAGGCAGGCGGGTTCAGAGTCAGGACAGGCAAGGGTCGAAACCAGGAGGACTAGAAACAAACAGAGACTGGGTAAAATAGGAGCAAGGAAGAACGCTGGTTGACTTGGCAAACAAGACAAACTGGCACAGAGAGACAGGAAACACAGGGATATATACACAAGGGATAATAAGGGACACCTGGAGGTGGTGGGGACAATCAAAAGGACAGGGGAACCAGATCAGGGTGTGACAGGGAAAAGGGTGTCTTGTGGGATGCAGCTATAATCTCCATGCTTTCCCCCCACATAATGTTGTATTGTTCAAATCAAATCAAATCAAATCAATTTATATAGCCCTTCGTACATCAGCTGATATCTCAAAGTGCTGTACAGAAACCCAGACTAAAACCCCAAACAGCAAGCAATGCAGGTGTAGAAGCACGGTGGCTAGGAAAAACTCCCTAGAAAGGCCAAAACCTAGGAAGAAGCCTAGAGAGGAACCAGGCTATGTGGGGTGGCCAGTCCACTTCTGGCTGTGCCGGGTGGAGATTATAACAGAACATGGCCAAGATGTTCAAATGTTCATAAATGACCAGCATGGTCGAATAATAATAAGGCAGAACAGTTGAAACTGGAGCAGCAGCACGGTCAGGTGGACTGGGGACAGCAAGGAGTCATCATGTCAGGTAGTCCTGAGGCATGGTCCTAGGGCTCAGGTCTCAGGTCAGGTTCTTCTGTTGGTTATTTAAATCATGTTATTTGGAGAGTTAATTAATGGTGATATCTTGCCATCTACTGCTCTCTGATTCTCACTCCTGTTGGGATGTCAAGCAGGTGGCTGTCTGTGGGGTTGCTGTCAGAGAGCAGTGGAATGGCTTTGGAATATTCATTTTAAAAAGGCTCATGATCATCACTGCCATAGTATGGGATGGATTGGTAGGTAGGTAGGTTACAAATGGTCATTACAAATGGTTAAGTTAAGTTTAGGCATGCATTACAAATGGTTAGGTGAAGTTTAGGCATTCATTACAAATGGTTAGGTCAAGTTCAGGCATTCATTACAAATGGTTAGGTTAAGTTTAGGCATTCATTACAAATGGTTAGGTTAAGTTTAGGCATTCATTACAAATGGTTAGGTTAAGTTCAGGCATTCATTACAAATGGTTAGGTTAACCTGTTGCGTCGAGCAATCCCGTATCCGGGAGCGTAATTATAGCCTCAAGCTCATTACCATAACGCAATGTTAACTATTCATGAAAATCGCAAATGAAATGAAATAAATATATTGGCTCACAAGCTTAGCCTTTTGTTAACAACACCGTCATCTCAGATTTTCAAAATATGCTTTTTAACCATAGCTACACAAGCATTTGTGTAAGAGTATTGATAGCTAGCATAGCATTAAGCCTAGCATTCAGCAGGCAACATTTTCACAAAAACAAGAAAAGCATTCAAAGAAAATCATTTACCTTTGAAGAACTTCGGATGTTTTCAATGAGGAGACTCTCAGTTAGATAGCAAATGTTCAGTTTTTCCAAAAAGGTGATTTGTATAGGAGAAATCGCTCCGTTTTGTTCATCACGTTTGGCTAAGAAAGAAAAACGCAAATTCAGTCATTACAACGCCGAACTCTTTTCCAAATTAACTCCATAATATCGACAGAAACATGGCAAACGTTGTTTAGAATCAATCCTCAAGGTGTTTTTCACATATCTATTCGATGATAAGTCATTCGTGGCAGTTTGGTTTCTCCTCTGAACCACATGGTAAAATGCACGCAGCTGGAGATTGCGCAATAATTGCAACGGAGGACACCAAGCGGGGCACCTGGTAAATGTAGTCTCTTATGGTCAATCTTCCAATGATATGCCTACAAATACGTCACAATGCTGCAGACACCTTGGGGAAACGACAGAAAGTGTAGGCTCATTCCTTGCGCATTCACAGCCATATAAGGAGACATTGGAACAAAGTGCATTCAAAATCTGGGGCATTTCCTGTTTGAAATTTCATATTGGTTTTGCCTGTAGCATCAGTTCTGTGGCACTCACAGATAATATCTTTGCAGATTTGGAAACGTCAGAGTGTTTTCCTTCCAAAGCTGTCAATTCTATGCATAGTCGAGCATCTTTTCGTGACAAAATATCTTGTTTAAAACGGGAACGTTTTTTTATCCAAAAATTAAAAGAGCGCCCCCTATATCGAAGAAGTTAAGTTTAGGCATTCATTACAAATGGTTAGATTAAGTTCAGGCATTCATTACAAATGGTTAGGTTAAGTTCAGGCATTCATTACAAATGGTTAGGTTAAGTTCAGGCATTCATTACAAATGGTTAGGTTAAGTTCAGGCATTCATTACAAATGGTTAGGTTAGGTTTAGGCATTCATTACAAATGGTTAGGTTAAGTTCAGGCATTCATTACAAATGGTTAGGTTAAGTTCAGGCATTCATTACAAATGGTTAGGTTAAGTTCAGGCATTTATTACAAATGGTTAGGTTAAGTTCAGGCATTCGGGTTTGGGACAGGGTAAAAAAAATACAAATAAAAGTGCCTATTACTGGGGTTGAACACACAACACTCTGAGCCATCACTACTCTGTAAGATCCACCGAAGTGCTGACACACACACACACACACACACACACACAATGCACGGTAACATGATTAGCATACAATACACAAATTCACACACTATTACACACACCTCCAGTAGGTGATGAGTAATTATGCAGATGTGTCCAGGGTGTAAAGTGTTACGTGCTAGTCTACTGTATGAGTAAACTCTGCTGACTAACCTAAACCTCAGGGGTCCTCTTCAAAGGCTTCGGTTCAAACAGCAGCTATTAAAGGCTTATTAGGAACTGTGTTGCTTAAGTGTGTGTGTGTGTTTGTGTGTGTGTGTGTGTGTGTGTGTGTGTGTGTGTGTGTGTGTGTGTGTGTGTGTGTGTGTGTGTGTGTGTGTGTGTGTGTGTGTGTGTGTGTGTGTGTGTGTGTGCATGTTTAGACAAACAGAGGTGGGAGAGTGAGAAACTCATAATGCAAATACATTCCTCCAACTAATTATCCTTGATGATAACAAGCGAATCTCGGAAGCCTGGCTTTGGTTGTGGAAGACAACAGGAAATTATATTCCTCTCAGTAGCTACCTGTGTGATGCTCTATTCTTCACAGTTCCTGGGAAAAAAAATACAGGGCATTCGTCCCAAATGGCACCATATTCCCTATATAGTGCATTACTTTTGACCAGAGTCATATGGGCCCTGTTCTAAAGTAGTGCACTAAATATGTAATAAAATGCTATTTGGGACACACTCAGTGTCGCCATGGTTCCGATTGCTGTGTCAACAGTCATGGTGTTACCATGGTGTTATCAGTCACCGTGTCACGCCCCCACTCAAGTCCCAATTACATTAAATGTAAATGTAAGTCCCAATTACGCCCTGACGGTGTAGCAATTTGAGGGACAGGTTGAGGGACAGGTTGAGGGACGGTGTGTCAGTGTCTGTCAGAGTTGGACTGATCCCATGGAGTGTTAGATTACAGAGCTCCTGCCTGAATCCCAAATACTGGATGCATCCCAAATGGCAACCTATTCCCTATATAGTGCATGAAATAGGGAATAAGCCCTGGTCAAAATGATTGCACGATAAAGGGAACAGGATGTCATTTGGGACTCAGTAACAGCCATGTCTCTCTCTCTCTCTCTCTCTCTCTCTCTCTCTCTCTCTCTCAGTGCATCTCTAAGACATGTTGCAGTGGGTGGCCTGAGCTCTCACAAGCCTTTTCCTTTTACTACTGGAATCAATCTCTTCCCATTAGAGAACAGTACACAGCCTATGTGGGAGGCGCTTGTTGCTTTTATTGGTGAATGGCTGTGTGAATGTTCTCCCTGCCCCTCCACAATATCTCTCTTTGTTGAACTTCCTTTCTCATCTGAGTTCTGTAGCTGTACACCTGTCACCTATCTTCAATGAGTAACCACACACACACACAAGCACATACACATACACCTCTCCCCCCACCATCTCCATCTTGTCCCCTTCTCTCTGCCCCTGACATAATGACTTGTTGGCGCTCTTAATTTGCCAGAGAGGGAGATCTTATTAAGAGCATGTAATTCCCCCTGGGGTTCTCTGGCATCTCCTTGATTAAAGTGGAGTTGAGGGGTGGGGGGAGGGAGGGGCGGAGGGAGGGAGAAGGATGTCGGGAAGAATGAGGAGGAAAGAGGCGGCTGCTGGAAATATCACGAGGGGGAAAGTAAAGGTGTGTTCTCTTTGTTTTAAATCTCTCCCTACCTCCCTGCCCACCACTCTCTCGCCGCCTGCTCCCGAGCCACAGAACACCAGATTTGTCATTAATTAAACCACTGCTAGCCTGGGGCCAGAGCTGGCCAGGGTGGCACTGCTTTAAAGCTAACAAAGGGGCTTCATGCTCTTCAATTAGGTGGTTCACTGTTAGATATGTGGGTATAGGGGATATGCCCCCATAATACTGCCATGGGAAATGTAGTCGAATAGAATTGTGGTCAACATATCCCCAATTGCTGTTGTTTATATCTCAGTTATGTGTGCAACCGATGTACTATTGAAGTAAATCATATATATATATATATATATATATATATATATATATATATATATATATGTTTTGCTTCTGTGATTTGCACACATGGTGCAGAATGGTGCAGGTATATACAGTGCATTCGGAAAGAATTCACACCCCTTGACATTTTGTTACGTTACAGCATTATTCTATGCCTTTTTGTAGCAATTATAGCCTTGAGTCTTCTTCGCTATGACTCTACAAGCTTGGCACACCTGTATTTGGGGAGTTTCTCCCATTCTTCTCTGAAGATCCTCTCAAGCTCTGTCAGGTAGGATGGGGAGCGTTGCTGTACAGCTATTTTCAGATCTCTCCAGAGATGTTTGATCGGTTTTAAGTCTGGGCTCTGATTGGGCCACTCAAGGACATTCAAAGACTTGTCCCAAAGCCACTCCTGCGTTATCTTGGTTGTGTGCTTAGTGTCGTTGTACTGTTGGAAGGTGAATCTTCACTGCAGTCTGAGGTCCTGAGTGCTCTGGAACAGGTTTTCATCAAGGATCTCTCTGTACTTTGCTCTGTTCATCTTTCCCTCGATCATGACTAGTCCCCCAGTCCCTGATGCTGAAAACCATCCCCATAGCATGATGCTGCCACCACTAGGGCTGTTTGCTGTGACCATATTACCGTCACACCAGCGGTCACGAAGTCATGAAGGCAGTCAAATTCCATGTGACCGTTTAGTCACGGTAATTAGGCTTCTCCAAGCTCTGATGCTGCTCATGGTCATTAGTAGCCTACCAAACGTGCTAACTGCCTGGTACTCAGCACTCTATTGTCCCTATCATCACTCTGACATCAATACAAATGTAGTTGAAAATCTAATCAAACACTTCATGAGAGCCATGAGCTCATGTTGCGCTACATTTTTATAGGTTATGATTTCATGAAAAATACAGAGTGATGGCCTCTATTAAAAAGAGGATGATCCCATCAGCTTTCTATAGACTAGGCCTACTATATTTATTTCACAACTTTCCTAATATTAAGCACATTGCTTCTCTTTACAACAGGAGTATAGCCTACCTGGCTGGCATGAAAATGAACCACGGGAAAATCGTCCTCCATTCGTATTTAAGTGCGTAATTTTTTTCCTGCTGTCCCTGATTCGAGACAGGTGTATGATAATGGTCCATTCTAAATCAAAACAAATTTCACACATATATTATTTAGTGTATGTAAAGACAAAATTAAATGATGGGTGACAATATTAGCCTATCACTCGTGAATTATGACCAGCATAAGAAACTGCCTTTTGCAACTTTTTTTAATCATTGTTGCACACCTCATGTAGCCTAGCCCATAGGCCTATCTGTTTTGATAAGGTTTGTATCACAACTAAAGTGGCCAAATAACTTCTTAAAATTAAGCACATTAAACCGCTTTACAAGGTGTTTAGAGCCTAACTGGCAACCTAATAAGCAGCACGTTTGGGGAAGATAATTGTGCACCTTTATAATAAAAGCATTACATGCATAATCACATTTGCGATCCCTTTTGATAATGGTGTTTTCCCGCTATAAAAACAGGTACTTGAAGGCTTGGTTTTTGCTCTGTCATGCACTGTCAACTGTGGGTGTGTGCCTTTCCATATCATGTCCAATCAACTGAATTTTGATCAATGGAAACAGGATGCACCTGAGCTCAAATTTGAGTCTCATAGCAAAGGGTCTGAATACTTATGTAAATAAGGTATTCCTATTTTTTTTATTTTAATACAATTTTCATTTAATCCATAATAGAATAAGGCTGTAACGTAACAAAATGTGGAAAAGGGGAAGGGGTCTGAATACTTTCCGAATGCACTGTACCTACTGCAAAATGGTAAGAGGATAATCTTGTCGGCAGTAAAACTTTCCAGTCATACACACCACCGTCTTATTATGTCCTCAATACCCCCCCCAGCCACAGATTCTCTGGGAAAATCCTAAGTGGTAACCGATACCCATCTGGTATCTGGGATCGTCTGATCGACCTGTCCTGAGTGGCAAATTATACCCATCTGGGATCGTCTGAGCAACCTGTCCTGAGTGGCAAATTATACCCAACTGGGATCGTCTGAGCGACCTGTCAGCCCTTATAGACACTCAGTAGAGAGGTCCCATCTGCCTGCAGTAACCAAGAGAGCAGCATACATAGAAATATAATTACTAGAATGTACATTCTCAATCAAGTCAATGTTCTGTGATTCTGTAATTCTATATTTATTTGGCAGCACAACAACTCAGAGCTCATTATCAGGGGAATTCTCTCTCTGTCTGTCTGGACGGAGCATGGCTGGCTGGCTCCTGGCTCATTTCCCAACATGTAAACAGCACCACGAGAGCTGCTGCTTAATGATGCGTCCATGTGGTGACAGGTGCTTTTCTGTACCTGACACGCACAAACCAAACTAATCTTAACTTAAACCTGACATGTGTCTTTCAGACATTACAGAATGACTCACAACCAGCCCCCCTCTCCCCTCTCTTTCATTCTCTCTGGCCACCCATCACCAGTGCACTTTTTCTTTCAGGGCACTCCATCAATTGAGGGGAGACTTTGCTGACTGTGTTGACTTGTAGACCTGCATGTTCCTGTGTCTGACTGTCAAAGTGAGGCTGAGAGGGTATCAGAATAGGTCATTAAGTAGCAGTAGCCATCAGGGGGGACAGGGATACACACTGGAATCACCATGTCTGCCCCCAGGGCCTATCAGAGAGCTCTGAGCATCCTGTACATGATCTGGGCCTCTATTCTCGTAATGTAGCTAGGGGAGCAGAGGCCTCTTTAGACACTCAGCCTCATACATGTACATCTCCTGTAGCCCTGTGTGTCTTTACCATCCTCCACCCCCAACCCCTGTCCAAGTCCCTCCTCTGTCCCCCCGGCCTGTCTTCATCTGGGCTGATCGTGTTTCTGTGTGCTCTGTACTAAGCAGGCTGATGCATTACATGAGGAATGTGTGGCTGTAGCTGGTGCCAAACACCTTGTCATAGCATTACTGTAGAGAACAATAGTCTCAGTGTGGAGAGGCTCTGCTCCTCTCTCTCGCAACATGCCCTGGGCATCACGGCTCAACCACCAGCCGTTACACTTAGGTCAGACTTTGGCTGGTGCAGTGGGTTTGGTCAGAAAATGTAGTACTCAATCTAGGGAATAGGGTGCCATTTCAGACGCTGCTTCTCTCTCTCTCAGATAGTTCTTAACCAACCAACCAGAACTCACCTGACTCAACATGGCTGTGGGTCAGGGTGCTGACGTGTCTTGTTTGGGATGACAAAGTAGTATCTGCATGACAAAGCCATCATTGTAGCTAAGTTATGTGTAGTCACAGACAGGAGAGTTCTAAGTTACTGTCCATCATGGTTCTGCATTATACTGTTATACTGTTCTACAGTTAACCGTTCCATTAAATATTGTTTACCATTTGGCATATTTGTTTTCCTGACAAGCAGACAGTCAGTATTCCCTTAAGACGATGGCAGTAAAGGAACCTATGGGATTACATGCTGAGGCATGTGAAATCCTTCTCTCTCTCCCAGGTATGGAGTGGGAGCAGAGACAGAGATGGCAAGACAACAGAAATGGAAATTGACAGTTAAGTCATTTACAATGGCATGCTAAGAAGTTTTGGTTACCCTACCCTATTGATAAAGAGATGATGGAGGGCAAGTTGACAGCAGTTTGTCTCCGTCCCAAATGGCCCCTATTCCGTATATAGTGCACTACTTTTAACCAGACCCATATAGGCCCAGGGCAAAAACAGTCCACTAAATAGGGAATAGGGTGCCATTTGGGACAACGCATGTTGAGTGACAGGGGCAGACAGACAGGACATGTCTGTACACCATCACTCTTGTGTGTAAATAGCTTCTAACTGACAGACTATCAGCTGCTTCACAATGGCAGCTCTCATTCTATAGAGAGATTAGCTGGGTGGGAAACTACAATCCTCAATTTGAAGAATTCCTTCCAAGATAGTGGGTAGATTAGGTGGGGTACCTTTTCCAAAGAATAGGTAATCCTAGCCTGGTTAATGCTGTACTCACTATTGTTTCACTTGTAAGCACAGCTTTCAGTCTGCTTTAACTAGGCTGTAGTGATTTTCCTCCTTAGAAATACATTACTGGGTAGCTATTAGTGAACATACCATTTATGATAGTAACAAATCTCAGGCATTCATATCCAGTGTCAAGCTGACAGGAAAATACAACACTTCCATGAGCAACAACAAGTCTGCCATAGTAGAGAATGCTACTAATGCAATCCTGGTAGTTAGCCGTGACTGTCATCTGAGATCTGATAGAGTTTATATAATTACTGGATAACTCAAGTGTTTTCTTCACTCCCTTTCTTTTTTAGAAATATAGCATAGTTTGTCAGAGACCATTCAGAATCGACAAACTAAGGGCTCTAAAAGAGAATGAATTCACTGGGCTGCTCTTGGGAGAGTGACACTTGCCAAGACAGGAGAGAGCCAGCATGAGAGAGTCAGCATGAGAGAGTCAGCATGGGAGAGTCAGAGAGAGAGAGAGAGAGACACTGAACAGACAAAGACGCACATGGGCGAACGGTTCCTCATGGCATCCTCACCAGATGACAATGCACTTCTTCCACAGTGTGAATAGAGATGACAACAAATGGTTAAGCTCCAACTCTTATAATGTGAGGATGGAGAGAAGAGGCTGTTCTTGCCTCAGTCAGAGCCCAGCGAGGGAGCAGCACTGATAGGCTAGGTGTTTCCCAGGGACAATCAGCCAGCCAGTCAGCCAGCTGCCCAGGCCGCAATCCCAATCAGCCAGCCGCCCAGTCAACCCCTTTCTTCAGTCCCCTGGGTTATTTTGACAGGCTCAGTGTTTCCCAAAGCCAGCCCACCTGCCAGCCAGCCAACCTGCTTAACAGCCCAACTAGCCAACCCCTCCTCAGATTCCTCTGGGTTATTTCTCTCTGTCTCCACTGGATCCTCCCTCCCTTTCACAGCCAGTCTTAAGCTCTTAATTAAAGGATTTCCCAGTGTGTCACTGTACTCTTCTGTACTGTTCCAACTCTCTCGGAGCCAGACATTTGCGTCATTGTGTGTGTCCTAAATGCCAATCGGTTCCTTTTATGGTGCACTACCTTTGACCAGGGCCCCTAGGGTTCTTGTAAAAAGTAGTGCACTATAAAGGAAATAGGATGATATTGGGGACGTACATATTGTCCTCAGATGGTACAGCACATCTTTTGGACATTTTCTCACATTATGGTGAAAGATCTTACAGAATCATGCATAGATCATGAGTATTAAACATCTACTCATGAATAGATTGTCTCAATGTTGGTTATGTCACTAGTACTGCACAAGCATACGTATCTGCACTTCACTGTATGTGTGAGTGTGATGCTTTTGGTCACAGTGAATATCAACAAGTCTGGATGCATCCCAAAGAAACTATATTCCCTTTATAGTACACATCCTCTGTCTCCTCATGGTGGCAGAGAGAATGATTGGGTTTCTGTACCAATAGACACCATTCTCCTAATAAATGACCCTTCTACACTCCTTGCTGTTGCGCATAAGAAAAAACACTGGAACACATCACATAAGATCACATTTTCATATTTAGTTTCATGTTATCATATGTTGCTTTACATGTTGTCACATGTTATCACATTAGCTTCACATAAGATCACATTTGACATGTTTAAATGTGAAATTCATATGGTTTTTCTGTAAGGGTGACTCTCTCCTCTGCAGTACCTGTCATTGACAGAATCACAAATGTCTCCATCTCTCACGTTGTCAGGTTACTGTCAGACAAGGCTAACGACACGTAGTGGTCTGCGTCCCTAATGGTACCATTTTCCCTTTATAGTGCACTACTTTTGACCAGGGCCTATACTGCACTATAGGGAATAGGGTGCGATTTGGGACGTAGGTAGTGTTGTCACATCACCTTACTCATCGATACAGGCTTGGCTGCTGGCCGTTGCGGTCGCAGATGTCTTTTGCAGTGTCACCGATGCAGCAAGTGTTGTTCTCTAATGTACTCTAGCTTGTCCCGTTGAAGGCCGTTCATTACTGTACCTGTGACACAGAGAACTTGGCAGAGGGACAGGATTCAATTGACAATACTGTTTCTGAACAAGTAACGTTTTTATTTCAACAGCAGCAAGAGGCAAATCAAACAGGTTTAGATAAAAACATCAAGCCCGGTACAGATTCTGGTCCTATCTTCACTAGTTTTCTGGGATCAATTATTTCAAGGTCCTTCCAATGTATTTCCTTGCTTTCTAGAGCACCTGGAGATGGGGTATCTTTCCCCTTTCCACACACCATGGAAAAGAAGGGAAGCATGGAATGGGATTTCAGGCATTGATTTGATTACATTTTCATCCGTAATTTGGCAGTCTGGCTTTTGACCACACTTACCCCTGCAGATAGTCGGAGCAGGGCCCTCTCTCTATCTGAATGCAATCCGGCCTGAGTGAAATTGCGTCTCACACTCTCCACAGATCCATGACGAGAAATTCCGTAGGTGGATTAGTCCCGCCTTGGCCTAGCGATATTTACATTAGGGCTGGATTTCACAGCGTTTTAAAGGTGACCACCTCATCGCAGCTCAAGGTTGTGGGATGCACAGGCCAATCAACAAGGAGAGCACAGACCCTGACTGCCGGGGTGGTCTCATATCTCAAGATGTGATAGAAGGAGTCACTGGCTCTGTGTGTATGTGTGTGTGTGTGTGTGTGTGTGTGTGTGTGTGTGTATGTGCATGCATTGGATGACTGGTGCATTAGCTCAGTATTTCTCAACCTTTTCATACCATAGGCATTGTAGAATACAGGTGTAGGATCAGTTTCTCACAGCAGGAAAGTAATCCTGCAGCAACAGGCAATGTGAATTATTGTCATGGATTATCATGAATGGATATTTCTGTAAGGGTTGATAAATGGTTTGTTAGGGCAAATCGAATCTGAATTTTAAAGTGGAAATTACAAACTTTAGAAGCCTTTTTAAACCAAGGATACACTACAAGTATGCATTTCCTGCAACAACAGGGTGATCAAATGAATATATATGTATATCATATATATACTCATCACAACTCTTTCTCTGTCTTTCCAGAGGACCAGATCCCTCATGGGTTCCCCACCATAGACATGGGTCCCCAGCTGAAGGTGGTGGAGAAGACCAGGACAGCCACCATGCTGTGTGCTGCCAGTGGCAACCCTGACCCAGAGATCTCCTGGTTCAAAGACTTCCTCCCTGTAGATATCAACAGCAGCAACGGGCGAATCAAACAGCTCCGCTCAGGTACAGAGTCTCTGCACGGTCAACACATACTGTGCTAAAGCATTGCAGTACAAATTCTGCTGCTCTGCCACGCGTGCAATGATGTCCGAGGGGAAGGAACAGTGGTCGTTGTTTGTAATAGCTTATTTGTTGTTGTAATATCACAAACGGACGTGGCACTTCCACCGCTAAGGATTCCAGCTTTAAACATGTCAATAAGTGTTTTCTATTACATTTGACTGAATTAAGCTCCGTAATTACCTCAGCGGCTCCTCAGAGGGAATAACGCTGTGTTCTGTGCCTATGTTGCCTACAACAATAGGTTCAGGCAGCCATTCATCTTAACATCATAACCAACTAGCAGGCTCAGAACAACTCAGAAAGGTGGCCTGGATCCAAGCACCAATGACAACCGCTCAGAGCAAACCATTTGTCCATCCTCTATCACCTTATTTAGTAAAAGGAACCACAACAATGCTGTCCAGCTGTGCACAGCATACCTGCAGTGATTGGGCTATTCCCTTTTCTACCGTCACTTTTGAGGAAAACATTTCATGGCCAACAGTTATTCCAACAGTACCTTTAGCCAGTAATGTGGCTGCCAAGCTGTGAACTTGCATTATCAATGTGCCATAGGCCTTTATTTATGCAAATGTTGGAGTCCGGGTCCCTACTCCCTAAACCCTTAGCCCCAGTGCAACCTCCAAAAGCATTCCAGATAGGCTTCAACTCTTGAACTCCTGGCAGCATAGAATATAATGTAGAAACTAGAGGCTTCCCCTCTGAACAGAGACACAGAGAAAGGAAAGGCTGAGAGACAGGCTACAGGATATCTCTGGTGTGTGTTGCAAATGACACCCTATTCCTTATAGTGCATTATAGGGCTCTGGTCAAAAGTATTACACTATAAAGGAAATAGGATGCAATTTGGGACACAGTCTATATGTAGCTTTGAAGCCTGTGGAAGTTGGAGGATTTTCCCAGGCAGGCCTCAGTTGCAGGGCCTCCGGTGAAGGACAGATCCTCCAACCATGCATTATTAACATGACAGCACTGCAATTTGGTTCAATTTGGTTCATAGCGCTGGCTTGCCTTTCTCCTCACACATAGCTTGACTCCCAAATGGCACCCTATTCCTTTTATACTGCACTAATTTTGACCAGAGCCCTATGCTCCACTATATAGGGATAGGGTGCTATTTGGGAAACATCCATAGTCCCACTGCAGTCAACCGCAGATGGGCATATGTATTTTTTCTGTTCGTTTTTTTAAGTGCTGCCCGGTGGTTAATTGTCTGTCAGAGGAACCGAGTAAAATACAGCTGCACTAGTGCCATGCCATCAACTTGACATTCAAGCAATTTATTTGTTCCAATACAATTCATTATGCGCTAGTGAGATTACATTTGCTCATAAATTAGTATCCCTATTACAGGACCTTTATCCATCAAGGAATGCTAATAGCTCCATATTTCAATTTAAGACCTTTGCACTGCTGGCAAATGAAAGACAGTATGTGTCCTTTCTATGGAATGGAGCTCAATCCCCCCTCTACCAAGGCTGAGTCCTTAATGGAGCTCAGAGCTCAATCCCCCCTCTACCAAGGCTGAGTCCTTAATGGAGCTCAGAGCTCAATCCCCCTCTACCAAGGCTGAGTCCTTAATGGAGCTCAGAGCTCAATCCCCCTCTACCAAGGCTGAGTCCTTAATGGAGCTCAGAGCTCAATCCCCCTCTACCAAGGCTGAGTCCTTAATGGAGCTCAGAGCTCAATCCCCTCTACCAAGGCTGAGTCCTTAATGGAGCTCAGAGCTCAATCCCCTCTACCAAGGCTGAGTCCTTAATGGAGCTCAGAGCTCAATCCCCCTCTACCAAGGCTGAGTTCTTAATGGAGCTCAGAGCTCAATCCCCCTCTACCAAGGCTGAGTCCTTAATGGAGCTCAGAGCTCAATCCCCCTCTACCAAGGCTGAGTCCTTAATGGAGCTCAGAGCTCAATCCCCCTCTACCAAGGCTGAGTTCTTAATGGAGCTCAGAGCTCAATCCCCCTCTACCAAGGCTGAGTCCTTAATGGAGCTCAGAGCTCAATCCCCCTCTACCAAGGCTGAGTCCTTAATGGAGCTCAGAGCTCTATCCCCCCTCTACTAAGGCTGAGTCCTAAATGGAGCTTCAAGCTCTATCCCCCCTCTACTAAGACTGAGTCCTTAATGGAGCTTAGAGCTCTATCCCCCCTCTACTAAGGCTGAGCGCTTAATGGAGCTCAGAGCTCAATCCCCCTCTACCAAGGCTGAGTCCATAATGGAGCTCAGAGCTCAATCCCCCTCTACCAAGGCTGAGTCCTTAATGGAGCTCAGAGCTCAATCCCACCTCTACCAAGGCTGAGTCCTTAATGGAGCTCAGAGCTCAATCCCCCCTCTACCAAGGCTGAGTCCTTAATGGAGCTCAGAGCTCTATCCCCCTCTACCAAAGCTGAGTCCTTAATGGAGCTCAGAGCTCTATCCCCCCTCTACCATCGCTTAGTCCTTAATGGAGCTCAGAGCTCTATCCCCCAGCTACAAAGGCTGAGTCCTTAATGGAGCTCAGAGCTCAATCCCCCTCTACTAAGGCTGAGTCCTTAATGGAGCTCAGAGCTCTATCCCCCAACTACTAAGGCTGAGTCCTTAATGGAGCTCAGAGCTCTATCCCCCACTACCAAGGCTGAGTCCTTAATGGAGCTCAGATCTCCATCCCCCTCTTCTAAGGCAGAGTCCTTAATGGAGCTCAAAGCTCTATCCCCCGTCTACTAAGGCTGAGTCCTAAATGGAGCTCAGAGCTCTATCCGCCCTCTACTAAGGCTGAGTCCTAAATGGAGCTCAGAGCTCTATCCCCCCTCTACTAAGGCTGATACCAACTTTCAATCACTTAGATCATGTATTTTCAGGCAGCGATATATCAGGAAGCAACTGCTCTCTATCCCTCTTGATCGCACAATCTTCTGTCTTCTCTCTCTGTGTGTCTGCCCCACATTAACCTAACATAGCAGGCATAAAAAAGGAACACACAGACCGGACAAGTAGACGCGCAAAGTTAATTACCTCAATTTCTGCGCTAAACTATGTCAAATAATGGCCTGTTGGAGACTACAACTCCCTACTACACAATTCGGGCTTGATCTGATTTATCTCTAGAGAAACTGCGCAATATGAGCATTGAGCTCAAAGAAAAAAAATGGAACGAAATGGAATTCAAAGTTGAACCGACATCCGACAATTAGTTGTTTAGAAACAGAAAATATCAGACATTTAGCTTAATCACTCAGCACTACCCCATTCCCTATATAGTGCACTACTTTTTTCTAGAGCCCATATGCCTCTTTTCAAAAGTAGTATACTATGTTGGGAATGTAGTGCTATTTGGGACAACATGTCATTGTCTCCCGGTAATTATCGATAGGCTTGTCCAACTAGTCAGTCTGGCACCAGACAACAATACAGGCCAAACGATAAGCAAACAGACCTCCTCTGCTGGCCTGAGGATCTGATAGGGAGGAAGGAGAGGGGTGGGAGAGGAGGAGTAGTGTCTCTAGACCTGGCTAAACCGCTTTCATTTTCGGGTAAATACTCCTGGAGTAGCAAGCCATGACTCTGTATGTGGTGCAGACACTCAAACTCTCCTGGCTCCTCCTGACTCACCATGGTTGTGTCCCAAATGACACCCTGTTCCCATTATAGTGCACTACTTTTGACCGAAGCCCTATGGTCTCTGGTCAAATGTAGCCCACTGTAGAGGGAACAGAGTGCCATCTGGGACACAACCCAGGTGATTGGTGATTCTCTCCACTGAAGCCTGCTATAGCAGTAACATAATTAACTGAGTTTAATATGCCACACTTGAACTGTTATGAATATGTATATGGTTAACGACGACATGATAAAATGTGTTAAATATATACAGTAGTATTATGTCCTTGCGAAGGCAGAGCATGGACTGCTTAAATCCAAGGTAAAAACATATTTCTGTGCATTAATCCCAATGTATTTCTCCAACATATAGGAAAATGAATACCTGCCTACTGTATCCAGGACATTGCGAAAACATAATAAAGCTCTATTATTTTTCACAATTTGCCTAGAATATACTGCTCTGAAATCGGCCATGGACAAAGCCTGTGATATCCATAATGAACCTAAACCAACTTGGGCTCAGTACATGGAGGCTGTATGTCTGTCCAGGCAGGTCTCAGCGTAGACCCAGTCCTCTTTAAGCTGCTGATGACCTCATCAACATGGGACACACAGCTTTTAGGGGGCTTTCCGTCCTCTCAACCTCTCCTCCACCTCTATGCCCCTGTTTAATGTGTGGATGGTGGTTTTGAGTCATTATCCAGATCGGGTGTATCTGTATAGTAACCAAACCGACTCCTCCAACATTTGTCGCATATGACTAGATATGCCCAAATGACCCCGTACTAACAACTACAGGAATATGAATTACTGAATGCAACCAATTATTTGTAAGGCAAGATAATCAGCTAGTTAGGGGGTGGTGCACAAAATATAATAACTGATAAACATTTATTTTACATGGGCCATTTGATACACATAGTTAAACATGTATTGTAACTGAAATAACTAGTTCAGTCATATTAGAATGAATCGTTATGCTAATAAGCAGCAATATCATAAGTTAGCCTACTGTATTCAGGGCACAAGTTTCTTAGTATTGCATCAGATGCTGTATGTAACCTGTGTTTCTGCTAGCCTCATTACAACAGGAAGCTGAACACCCCCAGATCAGTTAGATTGTCTAGACGTAGTCTCTAGAGATGATCAGAATGCTTAAGGTACCAGTCAGAAACACACCCATTTTGGGTGAACGGAGGGTCAGACCATTCAAGACTGATGGTGATGACCAGGTGTTAACACAAACAAGCAGGTGGAGAGAATAAGTAGCTTTGTGATCATAGCAGACTGACAGCTCAGTAGCACAAATAGCCAGGTGTATAGCACAAACAACCAAGGGAAGGAAACAATAGCCAGGTGTATAGCACAAACAACCAAGGGAAGGAAACAAATAGCCAGGTGTATAGCACAAACAACCAAGGGAAGGAAACAAATAGCCAGGTGTATAGCACAAACAACCAAGGGAAGGAAACAAATAGCCAGGTGTATAGCACAAACAACCAAGGGAAGGAAACAAATAGCCAGGTGTATAGCACAAACAACCAAGGGAAGGAAACAAATAGCCAGGTGTATAGCACAAACAACCAAGGGAAGGAAACAAATAGCCAGGTGTATAGCACAAACAACCAAGGGAAGGAAACAAATAGCCAGGTGTATAGCACAAACAACCAAGGGAAGGAAACAAATAGCCAGGTGTATAGCACAAACAACCAAGGGAAGGAAACAAATAGCCAGGTGTATAGCACAAACAACCAAGGGAAGGAAACAAATAGCCAGGTGTATAGCACAAACAACCAAGGGAAGGAAACAAATAGCCAGGTGTATAGCACAAACAACCAAGGGAAGGAAACAATTAGCCAGACAAACACAGCATTAAGAGTCAGGATTATAGCACACCTACATCTAAAACACATAGCCTCCAGGTGTGTTGTATAAACAGGCAAGTTCAGAGCAAAAGTAGTCACATGTATTAAGATAATAGGCATTCGGAACAATAGCTCTGTATGAAGTAGGTGTTGGTTACAGAAAACCTACTTAGTCAGTTGCCACTCTGGTACGCTCACACAGCATAACAGAACACATAACAGAACACATAACACACCACATATCAGAACACATAACACACCACATAACACACCACATAACAGAACACATAACAGAACACATAACACACCACATATCAGAACACATAACACACCACATAACACACCACATAACAGAACACATAACAGAACACAAACACACCACATAACACACCACATAACAGAACACATAACACACCACATAACACACCACATAACAGAACACATAACAGAACACATAACACACCACATAACACACCACATAACAGAACACATAACACACCACATAACACACCACATAACAGAACACATAACACACCACATAACAGAACACATAACACACCACATAACACACCACATAACAGAACACATAACAGAACACATAACACACCACATAACACACCACATAACAGAACACATAACACACCACATAACACACCACATAACAGAACACATAACAGAACACATAACACACCACATAACAGAACACATAACACACCACATAACACACCACATAACAGAACACATAACAGAACACATAACACACCACATAACACACCACATAACAGAACACATAACACACCACATAACAGAACACATAACAAAACACACCACGTAACAGAACACATAACATAACACGTAACAGAACACATATCAGAACACATAACAGAACACATATCAGAATATGTAACAGAACACATAACAGAACACGTAACAGAACACATATCAGAACACATAACAGAACACATATCAGAACACGTAACAGAACACATTACAGAACACGTAACAGAACACGTATCAGAACACGTAACAGAACACATAACAGAACACATAACAGAACACATAACAGAACACGTAACAGAACACGTATCAGAACACGTAACAGAACACATAACAGAAC